>NC_060140.1:283436297-283736297 GCF_021461385.2 Schistocerca piceifrons
CTATGGTGGAAATGTCCAAACCTGAATTTTGCGTTCCGATTTCGTGTGAACAGCAGGAGCAAGTGTCAGCCAGAAAGTTATGTTGCTGGAACTGCGAGAAGCGCATGTGATCGCCGGCGATTTTAACAGCCGCGTTGTCCCGGTTCGGACAGTGCGCAGCAGCCAGAAAGGAACGCCAAAACTTACACTGTACGTATCTTTATGCACGCTGAGTGCCACAGCAACAGTTGCAAAATTTCAGCGCAGGGACTTTCTAAATCTGTTCTGATAGAAGTTGCTGGAAGTTCAATGTTTGATCTGTACATTGACTCAGGTCATAAGTGAATGTAAAAAACAGACGCTTTATGTTCTCTTTTGATGTATTACTCGCCAGTCCGAAACATAGACCCCGGCCGCAGTCGGTCACGTGTCTAGGTACAGTCACGTTCCACTTGTAAGTAGCGCGCGTTGTTAGCTCGGAGTGAAAGCGCAGAAACTAATCGCAGAAAAGATCTTTCTCGGCAGACGCAACAGCTTGCCGTTAAAATCATTTAATTTGCTGATGATGAGAAGGAGGTATAAGTGGCACTGGTGATGAAAAAAGTGACGAAATGTGCAGGCAAAGTGTTAGTTGCGTAAGTATGCAGTTTGAAAATTTGGGCAGAAGAGACATAATGCTGACCGGAGTGGAATTCTGGTAACCATCCGAAAAAAGAAGAAACACACTGCACACAACAAGTATCCCACTGATTCTATCTATCTATCTATATCCGATCCCGCTCCAGCTACTGCTGGGTCTGGACGCTACGAGTCCTCTCCAAAAAAAAATGGTTCAAATGGCTCTGAGCACTATGGGACTCAACTGCTGAGGTCATTAGTCCCCTAGAACTTAGAACTAGTTAAACCTAACTAACCTAAGGACATTACAAACATCCATGCCCGAGGCAGGATTCGAACCTGCGACCGTAGCGGTCTTGCGGTTCCAGACTGCAGCGCCTTTAACCGCACGGCCACTTCGGCCGGCAGTCCTCTCCATTTCACACGGTCCTCCCACCACTTTTCTTCCTCCACTTGCTGCCAGGTCACACCTCTCCTTTTCATAGATATTCTCACTCCCGTTTTCCACCGTGTTCTTTGGCGCCCTCTAGGTCTTTTTCCATCCATCTTCAGTTCTTTCATAATTTGGGGGAGTCTCTGCCTGTACCATCTTAATCTCCTTTTTTCAATTTCTTCTCTCATACTTCCTTGTTTAAGGGCCTTTCTAATATCTACATTCCTTACTATGTCCATTCTTGTTCTTCCCTTAACTGCTCTGAGAAATACATATGTTTTTGGTTGGGGTCCGCCTATAGCAAACCACAATTTTGTTTTTTAACCCAAACATGTTTCACTGCAGTTGCAGCATCTTCAGTGGGCTTTTATTTTATGTCTGTTAAAGATAAAGAATGTTCTTTACTGTTTGTATACATGTCACTATTAGTATTTAAATCGTAATTTCAGATATTTGAAAAAACACATAAAATTATGAATTCATATCGTTTTACCACATGATGTGGTTTTTGTGATATATTGTTTTTCTACAGTGACTGTTTTGTTTCCCAGTTTGTCATCTGCAAACTCTTACACCTTAAAGTAGACAAATTGTTTATGCCAAAATTATGATTTGAAAATTGTTATTTCTATTATCTGTAATTCTATTATCTGTAATTACAGATATTTGGAAAAAAAACACATAAAATTATGAATTCATATCTTTTTACCACATGGTGTGGTTTTTCTACAGTGTTTTGTTTCCCAGTTTGTCATCTGCAACCTCTTACACCTTAAAGTAGATAAATCGTTTAAGCCAAAATTATGATTTGAAAATTGTTATTTCTATGCCTGAAATTAATTAATTCTGTGTGTGCTTGTGTGTGTGTGTGTGTGTGTGTGTGTGTGTGTGTGTGCGCGCGTGTGTGTGTCTGAGAAATTTCATTTCCCCTGCTTGTAGTCTGCTCCAGACCCTTTCTGTCATTGCCCATGTTTCTCCTCCATAGGTGACAATAGGGAAGCAATAACTCTTATTGCAAATCAGGTGTTTTATTGTTTGGTAGAAATTGCCTCCCTTCTGTAACGTCCTCTTAATTTCGTTGGTTATTCTTCCATCACTAGATATTTCACTCCCTAAATAACAAACTGTTTACCACTTTGAGGATTTCTCCATTCAAAGTAATATTTCCGTTGATCCCTTTGTCTCTTCCCATTGATTATATGCATAAATGTGTTATTAGGCAGTAATTTCTTCAGCATTATGAACAGGACGAAGAAACATCAACTTTTCGGAAACATCATATCATTTAATCGCACAATTGGACTTTGAAGACTAGCAAGGAAAATCTGAGAAAACTGTTTAGTCTATGCAATTTAATTTGAAAGGTGCCGAAATAATCGAATCATCTTGTGATAACCAGACGACGTAGTTCTAAAACTACTTACGGGAGACTTTCGCCTCAAGTGAGCCGTGTAACAGAAGTTTAGTATAATCTCTGATTGCATTTTGAAATGGAAGCAATTACTTTATTTGTGGTGTAGTCTTCCTTGTGAAATTACACGAATAACTCCGCAAAAGTAAAGTTTTTGTGAAAAACCTTTTCAAGGTAGAACAAGGTCACGTGTCTAGGAACAAATAATATATTCAAATTTATAAGCATAAGCAATCGAGAAAATTTTGCCAATACTATTTCTCATTGTCCACGTGTTACAATATTACTCTACTACACACCAGTAATCAGTAAGTGAAATCAACTGAAGAAGAAGTATTATCAAAAACCATTTGCAAGTTAAAATATTTTTAAATAGAAGCTATTGGCTAATAACACGAATTTTCGTTTTCGACACAGAGAAAATTAGTGACGGGTTAAATAAACTCAATTCACTTGTACATATCAGATGACCCATGGTAAAAATACCTCCTGTTTTAAGGTACAAGATAGAGCACGACTGACGAAGTACGGCTTACGTGTCCACAAGTTACGTGACTGGTCTTAAAAATATACATAATTTTACTCGCCATAAACAATTAACAATTAAGATAAACAATTAACAATACCGTCAAAATAGCTTTAACGTATTATACTGTACATAAATACACAGAATTCGCAATATTTACCAACTCTGTACAAAGCACACAATGTCCCACAACAACAAAAAGTGCAGAAGCTACCGGAAACAGCTCACGGCGGTCGCTAGTACACAGTTCTTCAGTGATTCTAAAATCGGTCGCTAGACTGAATCACCGACTAGGAAGCATCATGTGTTGCTAGATACACTATCCTCCAGTTACAACACTCTTCTCTGCATAAGATTTTCACGAAGCAAATGAAAGATCAGAATTAAAGCCTCCAGCGGCTTATTCAGATAAAACATGGATTCACTATCTCTCACAAACAGACACACACACGTGCACATACACACACTACATTTTTAAGGAGAATACTGGTATATTTCCTTGAGACTGACAATGGTCGTTTTCTTTCCTCAGTCTTGTCCAAGAAACTTGCGGGCCGCCTCTTGTCGCCGATGAGTAGTTAACGCCAAAACCTTCTTCCTATCTGAGACTATTAGTCTTACACCGTCCTGTCACATTAATGGGATTACCGCGTATATTCCGATAGCTGAATGGATTAGCTCAGCGTGTTGGGTCAGAGGGTCAGCTGCCCTCTGCAATAAAAAAAACTGAGTGAATGGATCAATAATGAACTTCAAAGGGAGTCTGGGGACGTCCGCCACGAACAATTGCAACGAACTATAACAAACAAAATGAGATTACAAAAAAAAAAAAAAATGGTCAACGTGACGGACTGCCGTCCTAAGGGGCCCGGGTTCGATACCCAGCTGTGTCGGGGATTTTCTCCGCTCAAGTACTGGTTGTTGTGTTGTCTTCATCATCATTTCATCCCCACTCGGCTCGCAGGTCGCCCAATGTAGCGTCGAATGCAATAAGACCTGCACCAAGGCGGCCGGACCTGCCCCGTAAGGGGCCTCCCGGCCAATGACGCCATACGCCGCGTATATTTAACGCCCACGTGCAGTAACCACTCACAGGCGGCATGTGGCAGCACTATCAATGGAAGATGTATAAAGCGTGTCGGGGGTGATGCGGAAAACAGTGCAGTCGTTATCGTAATGCGGAAACGGAGCGATATATCTGACGTCCAGAAGGGCATGATCACTTAATTTTGGGACATGGGTGGAAGCGTTTCTGAAATGTGTTCAGTCCGTAAACTGTTCGCGTGCCGCCGTGGTTAAAGTGTACCGCGCGTGGCAAAATGCTATCCGAAACCGGCGCAGAGGCAGCTACAGTGCGCCACGAGCCATAGATAACACGGCTGAACGACGGCTGCAGAGATGTGACGGGCAAATAGTCGTGCAACTGTTGAGCAGCTGACCGCCCAGATGAACCAAGAGCAACTATCAACAGTGTCTCCTGATTCATGCACCTTTGCTGACTGCTGTTTAGGATAATGCTGATACATGGTGGCGGGTTTAAATCGCCTCGGGGTATGACCATGCAGTGCATTTGACCTGCAGTCGTCGCACGGTGGCGCTGGCAGCAGTCCACATACGCAGAGGTGTGTTGGCGCATGTCAGAGTATGGTGCAGTGAGTAAATGTGCAGACGTTTTCAGACGTGCTAATGGTGACTGCGTGTTAAAAATGTCTCAAAGAAGACATATTGACGACGTTATGAGGGGTAGAATACTTGTGCCGCAAAGTGTGATCTCAAGATTATGGCAACGATTCCAGCAGACAGGAAACGTGTCCAGGCGCTACAGCACGGGGCGTCCACAGTGTAAAACACCACTAGAAGACCATCAATGCCCGCAGACGGCCAAGGAGTACTGCAGGCAGCCTTGCTCGGGGCTTCACCGCAGCCACTGGAACAGTTGTCTCCAGACACACAGTCTACAGACGACTGAACAGACATGGTTTATTCGCCTGGAGACCTGCAAGGTACATTCCACTGACCCCTGGTCACAGGAGAGCCCGTAAAGCCTGGTGTCAAGAGCACAGTTCATGGTAATTGGAGCAGTGGTCCCAGGTTATGTTCAGGGACGAGTCCAGGTATAGTCGGAACAGTGATTGACGCCAGGTTTTCATCTGGTTTGAACCAGGGACCAGATACCAACCCGTTAATGTCCTTGAAAGGGACCTGTTTGCAGGTCGTGGTTGACGGTGTGGGGTGGGATTATGATTGGTGCACGTACACCCCTGCATGTCTTTGGCAGAGGACCCGTAACAGGTCAGGTGTATAGCGACGGCATTTTGCACCAGTATCTCCGCCTTATCAGGGGTGCAGTGGGTCCCACCTTCCGGTTATGTGCCTAACGTGTGTTTATAATCGTAATTACACCTGGTTATTAAAATTAAAATCTCAGAAAGAGTATTAAATATCTAAATTTTACTTATTGTACTTACGTAGCACAGTAGGAAGAACACGGGCTTAAATTTGTTGGTGGTACGCGTGTGTGCATGATGTAAAATTTTGTGCAGAGAGCTGCCACTTCCGACAGCAAGAACGACTCTAAAGCGACTGGGCATCATCGAGTCGAATCTGCTTGAATGATATATTATGTGTACCTGTACCTCATACCATCCGGCTTCAGCTCTGTACCAGAGTTCATAAATCATGGTGGTTCGAGATTGATGTTGTATCAGTCTCCTCGCGACCCATGATCAGATGTTTCGCATGGGTGACATATCTCGGGAACTTACTACCCCCATTAACAGTAGAACACCTCTGTGCCGAATCAAAACAGGACAGCACGAGCAACATGTGGCTTGCGTTATCTTACTGAAAGATGACGTCACAGAGACCTCGAAGGTAGGGCACAGGCACGACCTTAATACATGGAAATGTACATGGTGTTCAAATGGCACCCTATGCCAATACTCCAGATCCTATACCCAGCGATAATGAAAGCAGCCTGCCAACGTTTGTCCCTCTGGGCGCCTCCACACGCAGATATGTCCATCGCGATGCTGTATGCAGTACCGGGACTCGTCTGAAAATACGATTTGGTGCCACTCTTGTGTCCTCTGCTGTTGAACGCACCACTGTCTGCGCCCTTCTCTCTGCTGCAACTTCGAGAGAAGCTGCAACAATGGTCGCCTTGCTGACAGTCCGTGGCTCTCCAGGCATTGTCGCTTTGTCCGTGTGGATACTTGTCTTGCTACAAAAAGCCCATTCCCTGAGTAAAGATGGGTGACGCAGTTGTAATATCCCGCACTGTATAATGAACAAATTGTACTCTCAAGCGCTTGTCGCGTGGGGTGTAGCGTTGATTATGGCCCTCTTCAAACCATAGACTCTCATGACAGCGGTGAAATTCCGATGAACTCTAGCAGTATAGCGGAACGATAGAAGGCACTCTTGGTAGTTGCACGATCCGATCGCTGTAGAATTCCTACAAGTGCTTGTAGGCGTTTCTCCTTCTCATAAAAGACCAACACTGAGACACGTTTCTAGATGTATATGCAGAATGTAGATAACCTTACTCTCACGTACTTTGTGCAGTTGTGTTGGAAGTTCAATCACTTGCATACCCAAGCAGGTAGCACCCTTCATCCTCATTTGGCGATTGATACATGACTTTTTCATGTTACAATTTTAATGGTAAGCAGTGTAGAGTAACATTTTGAACCACCAGCATAAAAAAATCTTCAAATAGAGAAAACTGGATACTCCTTGCTAAAATGACCAGAATCATCCTGACACTACAGTTTGTACTGCCATATAGTTTTCCAGAACGGCATGATCACTGGCTTTTGGGACAAGGGTGGAAGTATTTCTGGAAGGGATAAGTTTGTAAACTGTTCACGTGCCGCCGTGGTTAAAGTACACCGTGCATGGCAAAATGACGCAATCCAGAACCGGCGGCGAGGCAAATATGGTGCACCACGGGCCGTAGATGACAGGGTTGAACGACAGGTGCATAGATCAGTAATGTCGTCGCATTTTGGAGTATCAGATGAAACAGCACATATTTATATGCAACGCGCATGGAGAGAAATCACTTTCACCCGTGGTAGCGTTGCTAATTTGATAGAAATCACACCTCTTAGAGGTCACCGGCTCAATCCCAAGATTTTGTAAAACATGAGTTGAAAACGGTGTTTACTTAATGTGGTTTAAAATAAAGAATGGCGTTTCAAGTAAGACTCGAAGAAATAAAATCGTGGTGCAGTAGAGCTTTGTGGTGGCGTGGATAAGAATTCATAACTATATAAATACTGTACATTACATCAAATGATCATAATTTAAAAATAAGTCAGAGAGCAAACTATAGATTGCGCCAACCGCGTTCCTAGGTCAGACTATTAAAATCTGCGTAAGTTGATAATGGAGAACACATTCCAGCAGAACTGCTTCGAGAGAGCTAATTACGATAACATGTATTTCTAGGAAATCGCATGTGCATAACGAGATAGAAGTTTGCATAAAGAGACATGTAGGGCGCACCACCAAACGATGACCTGCAGCATTTGGAACACAGTTCGAGATTTCGCAAAAAAGATTTTCTATTAGAGGTAGTTCTCAGCTCAGGGAATACGATCTTGTATTATTAACATATGTAACTTTAATTCATGTGTTCCAAAACTTCTCCTCTGACGGAACACTTTGAGGATTCTGGTACTTGATGGGACACTTTGTTTATTTTGCGGATTTAAGAAAAATTTTAAAAAATTAGAAAAACTTGTTTTATTCTGTGATTACCTCGATTGTAAATCACAACTAACTACACATAAATCGTAATAAAATTTTAAAAAATAATTAATATCGGCGACATGTCGAAAAATAACACCATGTTGTTAACAATTTTTCGCGGAGCACTTATTCACTTCCATCAGATCATAGTTTAGAAGACCCTGCTATCACATATCGATATACAAAAACAAGATGTATGTAACCTTTCAGTCCTTATATTTTCTCCGTTCTTCCTTCAGAAATTATAAAACTGTATTTCAGTCAACACCTTCGAAAGCTTTCTCTACCTCTACAATAGCTATAAACGTAGGTTCGCGATTCTTTAGCCTATCTTCTAGGAAAAGTCCTAGTATCAGTATTCCGCGTGTTTTCCCCACATTTCTGAGGAAGCCAAATTGATCTTCTCCGAGATCTGCTTCAGCCAGTTTTCTTCTGCAAATAACTCGCATAAGTATTTTGCAACAGTAACTGACTGTTCGGTAATATTGACAACTTTCAGCACCTGCTATCTTTAGAATTGGAATTATTATATTCTTTCGGAAGTGTGAAAGTGCTCGTATTTTGCCTGTCTCACATACACTGAAGAGTCAAAGAAACCGGTACACCTCTTTAATATCGTGCAGCGCCCCCGTGAGCACGCAGAATTGCCGCCACAGTATGTGGCATGGACTCGACTAATATCTGAGGTAGTGCTGGAGGGAATTGACACGATAAATCCTGCAGGGCTGTCCATAAATCCGTAAGAGTACGAGGAGGTGGAGATCTCTTCTGAACAGCACGTTACAAGGCATCTCAGATATGCTCATTAACGTACATGTCTGGAGAGTTTGATGGCCAGCGGAAGTGTTTAAACTGAGAAGAGTGTTCCTAGGGCCACTCCGTAGAAATTCTTTGATGTGTGTGATGACGCATTGTACTGCAGGAATTGCCCAAGTCCCTTGGAATGCACAAGGTACATGAATGGATGCAGGTGATCAGACAGGACGCTTACGTACGTGTCACTTGTTAGAGAGGTATCTAGACGTATCAGCTTGAACAGTCCCCTGCTGACATGCAGGGTCCATGCATTCATGAGGTTGTCTGCATACCCATACACATCCATCAGCTCGATACAATTTGAAATGAGACTCGTCCGACCAGGCAACGTGTTTCCAGTCATCAACAGTCCAATGTCGGTGATGACGGGCCCAGGCGAGGCATAAAGCTTTGTGTCGTGCAGTCATCAAGGATACACGAGTGGGACTTCGGCTCCGAAAGCCCATATCGATTATGTTTCTTTGAATGACTCGCACGCTGACACTTGTTGACGGCCCAGCATTGAAATCTGCAGCTATTTGCGGAAGGGTTGCGCTTCTGTCACGTTGACGATTCTTTTCAGTCGTCGTTGGTCCCGTTCTTGCAGGATCTTTTTCCGCCGCAGTGGTGTCGGAAATTTGATGTTTTACCGGAATCCTGATATTTACGGTACACTCGTCAAATGATTGTACGGGAAAACCCCCACTTCATGACTACCTTGGAGATGCTGTGTCCCCCGCTCGTGCGCCGATTAGAACACCACGTTCAAACTCACTGAAATCTTGATAACCTGCCAATGTAGGAGCAGTAACCGATCTAACAACTGAGACAGACACTTGTTTTATATAGGCGTTGCCAACCGCAGCGCCACATTCTGCCTTTTTTACATATCTCTGTATTTGAATATGCATGCGTGTACCAGTTTCTTTAGCGTTTCAGTGTATCTTGCACAGCAGATTGAATAGCTTGTCATGGCTCGCTCTCCCATGAATCACAATAATTCTGCGAGAATTTCGTCTTTTGCAGGGGCATTATTTGGACTTCATTCTTCCCGTGCTGCGTACGTGAATGGAATGTAAAAAGCTCGAATGAGTGGTGAACATAGGACGTTGCCTCTGCCACGCACTTCAGAGTGGTTTGCAGGGTATAAATTTAGTTGTCTCTCAGAGCTCTGTCAAATTCTTCTGTAACATCATTCCTCCTATTTCATCTTCTTCTACGACCTCTTCCCTTTCTACTATATTGTTTTTGTGTCATTAAATAGCCATTTCACAGCGCATTTGAATTCCTGCCCGCCTAGCAATCTGCAGTGCTGCTTGTGCGTTCCGGTGCGGCAGAGGGCGTCTCCATAACGCGTCGCGCCGTGGCGTGAAGCGGCGTCCTGGTAAGGCAAAGGTCAGTCTGAAGTACCAACGCGAAGCAGTCACATCAACTTGGTGCTAGCGCCGGTCCGTCAGGGGCATAAGCAGGCAAGACTTGGCTCAGCGCCGGGACGGCACAGGGCGCGCCAGCCGACCTTGATTGCGTTCTGACGTGGCTGGCCCAGGGGTTGGTCCCTGTCGAGTGCAGAAGTAGCAGTTGCGGGGATGGAGTGGTATAGGCCACATCAGCAGCTGCATCTGGGAATCAGCGTCTGGGGGCCTTGGTGTGCCGCAGACTAGTGATGGGCTAAACTGCGATTTTTCGATATCAGTGATTTCTGTGAATGCTACTTTTCAGTATCTGTTATTCTTAACTGTGATTTGTCGCAGTTAAGAGTCGCAGTTAAGGAACATAGGTCGTGTATCCCTCCGCCACTGCTATTTCTGCGATTTCTGCTGCTTCCGCGATTTCTGCTACTTCTGCGATTTCTGTGACTTCTGCGATTTCTGCGACTTACCACCGTATGAAAAAGTTACATCTGTCAACGCAGAAAATTGCATCTCAACAAACCTGTCATTGGCAAGTATGTTTTACGTTTTTTCTTCCGTTGGCTTTAATTTTGTATTAAAGAAACAACTGTGAAAATACTGTATTAATAGTGTAATTAATATGTAAGTAGCCGTACAGTACCGTAATAGTTCGTATTTAGAAAATGAATTCTAACATATTATGTTCACAGGTACCTGAACTACATTTCAGTCACTCAGTAAAGTGATAACTCAAAATATCATTGTCAACAGATCTGAAGAAATTGCCACTGCGTCTTTAGACCGTTTTCGTCAGACGAGAGGTTAGTTTCTAAGCGTTTCGATGGACTTAATTACTTTAGTGAGATCGTTCTTGCAAATGTGATATTCATTATAGCAAATATTAGCAATCTACTCTGTCAATTATATTGCTAGTAATTAATGACAGCAAAAATTGTTTAATAATCCTTGTGTTTTTGCAGACACAGTTCTGACTCTGATTACTGGTTGCTGTACGTATCTATCCACATCAAGGCTGTTGAGAGAGACTCGTGAAGATTCAAGACAGCTCTTAGAGGATTTGCAGTTTAAAAGTGAAATAATTGTGAAATAAGTGTGTGAATGATTAAACTGTGTTTTATTGAAGTTGTTGTGCGATTTTAAAGGAATAATAAATGTCAAATACAGTGAGTGAATAATAAAAATCTCATTTTCCACTGTTTAAGCCGTCCTATACCCATAATTTTCCGCCACTTACTTATTGGTAAACACTTGTTGGAGAGTGACATGCCGCCCTCCCCCCCCCCCCCCCCCCCTTTCTCCACAATCTTGGTGTGACACTGACCTGTAACATATCCCGAAGTCTACAATATGCATTTTGAGGCTGTTGAGCTGTTGATATGAAAGTGGGAAGTACAGATCTTCCAGTTACATCAGGAATAGCTTAAGTGCATTACTTGAAAGTAACACAGGAAAAGCTTACTTATGTAGGTGGTAGTAGTGTTGGCAAAAAGTTCTTGTGTGTGAAGTTGTCATGTAGAACACCAGGTGTAAAACTTTTCTCCCGAGTCTTGAACTGTGTCGGAACAAAAGTGACGCATTCATATGACTGTTTTCATTTCTCTACACTTATACAGATGTCTGAGTTCTGCTGTGTTAACATTGCAAAGTCCTGTAGGCATGTGGAGTATTAACCAAAACTGTCATATTGGAAGCAGAATCAAACACATTTGTTACGTTACTTGATATTTTCAGGAGAAAAAAGGCAATGTTGCTTCTTATTAATATAATACATTCAGAGTCACAGCAGTATTTGACCAACCATAACTGATGCTGAATGTGCATGTCGTCATATAATATGAATGGCTTATTTCAATAGTGGTACAAGTCCATTACCTCCACTTTTCTGTCTATAATGCTTCTGAAATTAGTGATCCAAACAAACATAAATAAAGGTTCATCTCTAGCAAGAAGTCATATGCTTGAATATTTCTGGTATCTCAACTGCAGATTTTTCAGCGCTCATTTGACTTTACGACTCTGTATCTCAAAATGAACAAAAATGGACTTGTACCACTATTGAAATAAGCCCTTCATATGCACACACAGCACATCGATCTCGTGAGGCACAAGGCTCTCATAACGAAGTACGTACGTCGGTCAACAGATGACACTAGGAAAAGTATGTTAACTGCGCTTTTTAGTTGCTACTTGCGACTCTTAGTTGCGATTTGTCACAGAAATCGCAGTTTGACTCGGTAGCGAATAGCGTAGTATGAACTTTGCTCAACAGATGGCAATGCTAACTGCGCTTTTTAGTTGCGACTTTTATTTGCGACTTGTCACGGAAATCGCAGTTGGACTCAATAGTGTATCGCAGAGATGGGCGTAGTACGAACTTTGACCCACAGATGGCACTGTTAACCGCGCTTTCTAGTTGCTACTTGCGACTCATAGTTGCGACTTGTCACGGAAATCGCAGTTAGACTCGATACCGTATCGCAGAGATGGACGTAGTACAAACTTTGGCCAACAGATGGCACTGTTAACCGCGCTTTCTAGTTGCCACTTGCGACTCTTATTTGCGACTTGTCATGGAAATCGCAGTTGGTCTCCATAGCGTACCGCAGAGATGGACGTAGTACAAACTTTGGCCAACAGATGCCATTGTTAACCGCGCTTTCTAGTTGCTACTTGCGACTCTTAGTTGCGACTTGTCACTGAAATCGCAGAAAGCAGTGCTAAATTCGACCAATAGATGGCTCACGTCTTTGAATGTGAAATACTACTTGCGACTGCTAACTGTGACTGAAATCGCAGTTAGATTCTGTAAAGTTGCTACTGTGATATCTGTGACTTCTCAGTCACTGTGATTTCTAACAGATACGCGATTTCCTGCCCACCACTACCGCAGACAGTGTTCGATGTGGCTCGGAGTCATGTCATGGCGCACCGGCTGTGCCTGTTGTGCATCAGCGTGGCTGGCCCGTGGAGTTGCTGGCAGTGTGGGCGCATTCTGTGTAGTCGGCGAAGGCGAAGAAGAGCTACTTCACAGTTGGTTTTCGCTCGCGAAAGAAAATGCACCTTGGAGAAATCTGTATTCGTATAGTGCCGCCTTAATTCGTAGAAACTGTGGGGGCAATAGAGCAAATCGATTGCTAACGGTGAACGCGGGTTTCGGGCTACCATAACGCGGAACTCTGTTGGGTCGTAACAGAGGACGTTGTTCCATCTCCGTACGTCCAGAAGACAGCAGCTGCGCGCCAGGAAGCTGTCGCGGAAATTGTACAGTTGAGTTGTAGGAATAATTGAATTTTTGCTATGTGTGACCAAGATATAAAAAGTCGAAACACGGTGGAGTCACTATTGGGCCTGTGTTGGGGGGCAGTCCTTATGTAACTACTGGATTTGATGAAACACGGAGGTCGTAGTGTGGTTCGATTGTATCACAGTGACAATGTTTTATTGATTCTGTTGTCAGTTGACTGTATGTTAGCTTCTTCTGTCGGTATAGATTGTGTATGTTCATACGTGTTGTCTGTCGAGTCTCTGCTTAAAATGTTGTTGGTTGTACTAGGGTGTGATTGTACTACTGCATGAGCCAGTGAATGTTGTTGCAATATTATTTCAGTGCCATCATTGTAATGCTAGTTTTAGTGGGGCGAAGGAATTATTATAAGTGCTATGCAGATATGCGCCTTAGGCTAAGATTTCTGTTACATTAAAAACTTGGATACACAGTATTTATGTTCCACAATAATATTTATGAATCGGCTTTCGGCTTCCTAGGCCATCTACAGATACATAGTACTAAACAGATAGCCCACACAACTTCAGCGAAAATTCATATCTGTACAAAGGCTGTTTTTCAAAGATATCTGACATTTTACAACCATATTTCGATACAAAAACACAAGCATAGTGTAATACTTCAAGAAGCTCTGAACATACGTAAAGTATAGGAATGTTTACGTCAATAATATGTACAAGTGATTAATGGCACAAATTACCATGCTGTAGGGACAAACTGGTGAATGGGAAGAACAGACTGGAAAAAGGAGGAGAGAGGAGAAAGTCGTCTAAGGAATAAGAGTGTGAAAGATTTAGTTACAAGCACCGTATCTAACAATAACAAAAGTATTAACTGCCGGCCGCGGTGGTCATGCGGTTCTAGGCGCCCAGTCTGGAACCGCGCGACTGCTACGGTCGTAGATTCGAATCCTGCCTCGGGCATGGATGTGTGTGATGTCCTTAGGTTAGTTAGGTTTAAGTAGTTCTGAGTTATAGGGGACTGATGACCACAGATGTTGTCCCATAGTGCTCAGAGCCATTTGAACCATTAACTGGCTGCTCCTACTTTAGTAAACGTCAATCATGAATCTGTGTTTGGTCGTTAAAGACCAGGTCAGAATTCCTTCGTTGATGTTCAATAATGGTCAGAATTTCGAGTAATGTCAGTTTTCTGCCTTAATTCCTCGTGGAGGACATCACATTTAATTTCATTAGAATGACATTGATTCAGAGTATGTTCAGCAGATGTGGAATCTCTCCTTTTCACACTCCTTTCATGCTCAGTCAGTCTAGTAGTTAAACAACTACCCTTACTAGCTTGCACGTAGTGTATCACACAGCTTGCAGAAAATCATATAAATTCCACACTGTTCTAAAAGTCGAACCTCATCTTTACTGTTAAACAGAATGAGAGCTACAGTATTCTGAGTATTAAAAATCTGGAGTATATTTCCTAGATTTTAGTTTGCTGACAAGCAGCCGTGAAGTCCACCTACATGTCGCATGGGGGCACATTTGCTATCGGTGTGGTTTAACGCTTTCTGACGGTGATACGGAGTTGCTGTTATACTCTATCTTCTTTCTGCTGAGTACGCTATCAGTCAGAGTAGGACTATAACCATTGCTATGTTCTGTTTCTTTAATTATTTTTAATCATTTTCAAATTTCAGGTACTTCGCAGCAGACTAATACCCGGGAAATATACTCCAGCTTTTTATACTAGGTATTCTGTTGCCCACATTCTGTTCAACAGTTACGATAAGATTTCATCTTTAGAACAGAGTAAAATTTATATTATTTCTTGCAAGCCGTATGTCAAATTATATGCAGGTCAATTACATAAGGTTATAAGTACCAAACTGAGCATGAAGGGATATGGAGACTGAAAATGTAAGATTCCACAGTCGCTGAACGTCCTCTGATTGAATGTCATCCTTATAATATTAAATATGATGTCCTCCATAGAGGAAATTACGGCATAAATCTGACATTACTCGAAATTCTGGCCGTTAATAAACACCAATCAAAGACTCCTGTCTTGGTCCTTAATGAAGACACACAGAGCCGTTACTATTCCTTATTAAAGTAGCAGGAGCCAGTCAGTATTTCTCTCATTATTAGATACTATACTTGCTACAACTGTTCCTCATTCACATTTCATAGACTATAAGATTTATTTGTTCAGAGCTTCTTTGAGTATTAGACTGTGGCTGTGTTTTTGTGTCGACATATGGCTGTAAAATGTCATATTTCTTTGAAAAATCATCTTTGTACAGCTATGAACTCTCGCTGAAGTTGTGTGGTGATCTGTTTGGTGTTATGTTATGTGACGATGGGCTAGGAAGCCAAAAGCCAGCTCATAATGATCTATTAAACAAAACTTGTTGTGGGACATAAATACTGTGTATTCAGGTTTTTAAAAGTCTACGTTCCTCCAAGTACCTACGGAATATTTTATAAATATTTCTGTTGTGCGTTCCTTGGCACGTCCTTCAAGTTTTATTTATTTTATTATTGTGGGGTGAGTTATTATTTTTACGAATTTTTCATTATTACTTATTAATTACATTGTTAATTACTTCAGAATACTAGCCGCAGATCTTCCCTTGTTTTGTTCACGCATCTGAACTGGCAGTGTAAGGCATCGGTTAATAATTTAAAGTACCATCCTTATCCAACGTCCACCCAAAACCTACGCTCACCGGAATTCTGCGCCACATCTTCAAGTTCGTTTCCCATGTTTAGCTCTTCTACATATTAAATCCTCCTTTGCCAAATGCTCTGTCTAAAACTCTCAATACTCTCTGGTTCTTTTAACTTATCCAAGTCCCGACTCCATAATGTCCTACATTTTTGACAATTTCTTGTGTTTTAATTAACAGTTCGTAACCAATAAATCATGGTCGAGACCAAGTCTGCCCCAGTAAATGTCTTATAGTTTAAAATCTGGTTCCGAAGTCTCTGTCTCACAGTTATATAGGGTGATTCTAGAAGGACTTCACAACTTTACTCACATACAGAGTTTTATTGAAAAGGCTTATACAGGTACTAGAGATGTCATCTTGTGGCAAAGCACTGGAAATTTCATCGCACATTCACTTTCACTTTAACGTTCATTTTAACTTTCACTATGGCTAAACGTGCCTTTCATTTGCTCATACAGCGAACGCTCCATCTGAAGCCAATCTCTTGCACCACTTTTTTCAGAATAAGTCTGGCATTCTCTGTCGTTCCTAATGGCGGAATTTGGTACTACAACAATAAGTCAACGAAACTCGAAGTATTTTGCTACTACACGTGAAGTCATCTCAATAAAACTCTTTAGAAAAGTGAAGTTCTAAAGTTCTTCTAGAGTCATTCTATAAAATCAGTCTGAATCCTTCCAGTGTCTCCAGATCTCTTCCACGTACACAATATTCTGTGAAGATTCTTAAGCCAAGTGTAAGCAATGATTAAATTAGGCTCTGTGGAAAATTCTACCAAGTGGGTTCCTCTTTCATTCTCTTCCTCCAGTCCGTGTTAGCCTACAGTTTTTACTTTTCCTCCTTTTCCTACCTCTGATATCACCTATCAGTACCACCCCACGGGGGCTGCGAAGTTGGCATTAGAAGCGCCATGCCTTCATCGACTCTGGACGACGAGCGCCCTCTGCTGCCGCGATATAAGACGGCCAGTAACAATCACTCGACCTACTTGCGCTTTGAGCCACTTTGCTATGGTATATTAACCAGACTCCGCCTAGTAGCGGCTCCGACTTCATCGTTTGTGCTTACTTCTGGGAGCCTCATCATTGTTGACATTGTGATAGCTGAACGCTGTTTTTTGCTTCATTATTTGTTATGAGTCTTAGTTCACTTGGAGAAATACAAATTAAGTAAATTTCCTGTTTACTGTGTTAAATTGTTCGCTAATCATTTCTGCTCGGTTGCTGCACCAGTCTGTAGCTCACCTCTCCTTACCATTGTACACAAAGTCGAACACAACACAAACTATTTTCGCAAATAAATTTTCCTCTCCCTTACTTAGGTTTGCAATTTATTTTATCTCATACATTATTTCAGTCAGCAGAACTAGTTAGCTTGTAAAATTGTACTACTGTGGTTGTTGTTGCCTTCGTTTCTACCTTGACTATGATTATGCATTCACTATGCTATTCACAGTAGCTTTCCTGCACCCCTACTTTCTGACTCATTAGTAAACCTACACCTGCGTTACCGATATTCGACTTTGTGTTGATAACGCTATACTGACCTGATCACAAGTTCTATTCTTCCTGCCACTCCACTTCACTGATAACCACTACTACTTCAACCTATCCATTTCCCTTTTTAAATCCTCTATCCCGTGATCCCTGATGACTAGAAATCGGAATGTCCTGGATGCAGTGTTAGAATCCAGCCATTGCTTAAAATTTAAAAAAAAATCGTCAGCAATGGCTGCCGAAGACTTCGAGCTTAAGAAGTCAGCAACGAGCTGCCAACAGCTTTGTCAAAGAGGGCAGAGGAGCGGACAGAGGATCAGAGCACTCTCTTCCCGTTGTGGTAGGAAACTGCACCACTGCCCCTAAAATGCGGAAGAATCAGCAAGAAGATGCGGAAGACAATGAAAACGACTGTATTGCAACACATAACGTGTATTCACAGTACTTTTTATGATCCCTCCATTGGCAAAAGATTCTTGTCTAGTCCCTCATTTGGGTATCTCAGAAGGGACAGCCAAGGGAGAGGTAACTATGAGAAAAATACTGAGCAACTACGAAAACATAACATATTACGAGTCAGGGCGTGGAATGAAGTTTGAACGCGGCAAGGAAGCTAGAAAACCTGAAAAGGTAAATGCAATGGATATTGTTGGGGGAAAGAAGATAAAGATTTCCGGCCAGGCTTATATAGAGTAAATCAACAGCAGCAGATAAAACTGTAACTGGAGTAGGATTCGTTACGAGTAGGAAGGTATGACAGAGAGTGAGCTACCGGAGACAATTAAGTGAGAGGGTTGTTCTCATCAGATTCGACAGCAAACCATCACCAACAACATTAACTCAGAGAACACACCGACGTTGCAAGCGGAAGATGAAGAAATTGAGAAAGTATACGAGGATACTGAACAGGTAATTCAGTATGTAAAGGAAAGAAATACAGGAAAGGGTTGCGGGATAGTGTGGGCCTGGTAGCAGTCAATAAATGTCAACTAGCAATAACGAATAGTCAGTTCAAGAATGGCAAGAGGATGAGGTACATTTAACTTGTACTTATCTCAGTTAAATCAATAAAATAAATGTTGTTTGGAAGGTAAATGGAGAGTGATGAAGAAATGACAGGAAAATAAGAACTAAAATAACCCTTCTACAAACGAAATGTGTTCTGGGGAAAGAGTTGAAAGTAAGGAGGAAAATAGAGATCAGCATGTGGATAGTTTAACGAAACAACAGTAGATTTTCTCTTAAAGACGTAGTGTGGAGGAAGGGAGGTTGATTTTTGTAGACGAAAGGAAGTGAAGAAGTAGAAAGGAAGTGGATAATTAGACGAGAAGGAGATAGGCATTTTTAATTTGTTCCGTCGAGGACGGTTAACAAGTAATTGAGGAGATATTTTGGGGAATATGTGAAGCATATATGATTTGTGAGGTACCACAAACTGATACTGAAATAGAAATATGAGGCAAATAAATATAAGAAGTCGTTAGCAGGTAACAATTAGGAAAGAGAATTGAAGTATTCAGTTAAGCAAGAAACATGTTATTTAGTGGAAGAAGGTTAACAGTGGGAAGAAAAACTAACCCAAAAAAGATTTCGATAAGGAAGAGTATGATGAGGAAAGAAACGAATATAAAAGTTTACTACCGAGAAGAAAAGTGAAAGGGATAAGTACAACTGAGAAAAAGAAATTTTAAGCTTTAAAAACAACGCAGTAGAACAATATAGAAAATTTTTGAAAGGGAAAATATCACTAAAGCAGAGATAAAGTGTATTTTGAAGTTCTGCTACAGCTAAGACAAAAAGAAGAGACTGCAGAGAAAAGGACGCTAGGGCCGGAGTCAATATGCGAAGTTTTCAAAATAACATAATATAGCTGTAGTTAGAAAAGTAAAAAAGAAGTGAAATTTGTAAGTACTAACTTACTAACCGTCATCACCATCAAGTTCACTTTTACTTAACATCGTGATGAAGATGAGGAAAGCATGACCTTTATATTAAGAAAAGAAAATGGGGAAAGAATGTAAAAAAATATATAGGGATAAGAAACACTGTTTTGAATAGAGCAATAATACTTTTTATAAAGTCATGAAAAGAAGTTTAATATTTGTAAAATTTTAGTGTAATTTAAGAGAGAAACATTGTATTAGATATGAAGTCAGCAGACAAGGTGTGGCATCATTGCGGCCAGATCGACGACAAGACTGAGGAGAGCGGTTAGGCGTGGGAGGAAGGGACACTGAGTGTGGGTGCCTGGTACGTCAGCTATAAGATGACGAAAGAAGAGGCCTTAGAGGAAGCAACGTTCCTAGAGTATAACTCCTCTGTGAAACGCACCATTGATACAATCAACATGTTCCATGACGTCAGCTTTTTCCATATGAAAGCCACGCACAAGCGTTATAACAATGGTTTTGCGAAATTGTTCGATACGTGGCACTTTTATCGCGAACTATTCAAAGCAGCATATGAAGAGATAATGGATGTCCACCGAACCGGAATGGAGGCGGGACGTATTACGGTGAGGACGAGCGGAGGCTTAGATTCACCACAGGAAGAAGAAGAAACGCATTTCTGTAACTCAATGTGCAGAACAGCGGAAACTGTTATCAGACCATACGAAATTCGACAACTGCGAAATAGTCCCTGAACACTCATGGGACGGAACAAGAAAACGATGTAAGGCTGTTCAACTTATCTAGATGAACAACCGATTACAATGAAGAATATACAACAGTTGCAAAGAAGACGCCTTAAGAACGGGTTAAACGAGGACAAGGTTAAACAGGTCTTCAATCCTAATTCCCGGTCCAGAGAAGAGTGAAGATACAAGTAAGAAGACTGCAAGATGCACCAAGAACAGAAGATGCAACGCAGAAGATTTGGAAGAAGGAAGGGACTGGACCAGAAGAGATCAAGAAACCTTTTCAAATCCCTTCCCATAAAAGACCATTATTGCATTTAACTACCAACGAGAATCCAATTTGACTGTTCCAACAGTATAAACATCCGATATTCTTTATGGCAAATTGCAATACCTTCAGGTGTCATACCGAAAAATGGGAGATAACAACTCGTATGGAAACATAGAGACGAAGTGACCAACGATGAACCGGAATAAAGACTCGACGAAAGATGAAGAAAAGTTTATGCTGCCAAAAAGGGATCTCCAATACAACGTCACCATGGGCATATGCAACATGAAACAAAGGTAACCACGCACTCACGACACGCTCAGACCTTCAGCAACCTTTCTCTCTGCCGACCGTCATTCCATACTGGACGGAAACGCGGCGAGACGCATACCAAGCGTCGTTCCATGCTCAACAGAGACACGGCGAGGCACACGACCGACCGTCATGTTCGACGGAGACACGACGAAACACTCGAAAAAAATGACAATTTTTAATAAACCATGTTAAAGATGTAGTAGAAAGAACTGTCTGTGACAGACTACTATCCGAAAAAAAGGGAAATTTTTTTGTGTTTAAAAATATGTAAATCTGAAGATTTTTAGGTGTTAGCAATAGACCTTTAGTAACGATGTTTTTTTATTTATATCTTGACATGTCAATAATATTTTCTTATATTGCATATTTTTTTCAACATGTTTAAGTTAAGAAAACCTAATATTAACATTTTTGGAGGGTTAAGATCCTAGTGTAATGTGTTCATTAAAAATATAGGATAGATAAATTTGAAGGGGTTTAGCTATTCCATCATGGTAGTTTAAATTTTGTTAAGTAATTAGTAGGAATAGAAATTTAATATGTTTGTAAAAGTCAAATTTAAAAATTTTTGTAAAGTCATAATTTGTAGAGTTAACTTTCGGGGAATATAACCGTATTAATGTATATGACTATGCCTGTGAAGTCATGGATATGGTGGAGTTATAGATCATAAAGCTTTATTGTAAGAAATGAACATGTCTTCGATTAGGATTAATATGAAAGCTAGAGAACAGTAACATTTATTATAAAACGGGAGGATAATATTAAGTGAAGGTTTCCTCAACTTTAATACATATCCATCATCATATAACATAAATTAGGTAAACAAAAAAACCCGACCACTCTCCAAAAAGGAAATTTTTGATGTGATACAAATGATATACTCAAAAAAATTTGAATTACAATTAAAATTAAATATGTAGTCACTTGCCTTGAAAGAAAAAAATTCCTTACATTAGTTAAATAGAATTGTATAAAAAATCAGAAAATTAGAGTCAATGTTAAATTCTAAGAGAGAAAAGAAAGAAAATCACTTAAGAGGTCTAATCCGTAGACATGAAATCAAGTATAATATAAAATAATGAGACTGAATCGAACCACTGTTTAAGTTATACAAAATATTAAAACAGGAAGTTGGTCAGTAAATATGTCAATTGCTATAATCAGCAGTTGCAACCAATTTTGCACTGACTTCAATCAATTTCTCAACCATTGATTGACCCAGCACAAAATTGAACGTGGAAGGAGGAGGATATGTAAGGTGGCAGAATAAATGAAGGTCACATTAGTACCTTACATGAGAGCTTTATACATTGCAATGGGAAGACGAATGTGACACCTAACTTAATTTGGCGGTAATGAGTAAATATGCATATCAGTATGTAACGCAAAAAGGGATGACACTCAATCGATGGTAATTAATACACTGTTCCTATAATGCGTGTTTGAGCGGAAGGTGAAACAAGCAGCGAGAGACGTTTCAGTTTGGAATTCAGAGGGACAAGGGCAGAGACAAGGCCACGCTACAGGGGGTACCATGGAAACACTTAAAGGAATGTCCCAGGCGGAAAGTCAATGACCGACCAGGTGACTCAGACAGGGAGAGCGAGTATAATGGCCCATCTGAGGGAGGACAGGAAAGAAAGCTTTTAGAAAACTGCGTTTCGGAATTCCAAATGGATACGAAACAAGACCAGTGACGCATTTTCGGTGTCCAGCGAGTGGTACACACGTGAGAGAGTCAATGTATGCATTTAGACGTCTGGAACGGGCACAAAACTTCCGATTGGCGGAAACGCGCTAGGAAGGAGGAAAGAGGCAAAGTTTCGACACAATTTAATGGTAGGGACCTTGCGATTGGTAGAGAGAGTTCCACAAAATAAGAGGAACGCTCCTATTGGCCGCAAAAAGCCATGACGTGAAGAACGAAAGAACCCAAGTGGGGAGACAGTTCAGCTACGAGTAAGACAAGACGGAAATTTTCGAGAACTCTTCTCTGAACTGGCGTCAAGAGCAGAATGGAGCGCATAACGCCCTGTGCGACGCAGAGGAGTAATTTTTGTGAACACTGCATTCTCAGCGGCTGATATCCAGCTAGAAATTAGCTGTAGCATCGTTTAGCTCCAACTGTGGAGAACCAAACCAGCTAATCAGTTAATTGTTCTTGCAAGAACTGAGAGGGCATTATAATATGCACGCTGCTCCAGCCATGTGCATGTATATAGCCATATTTTAAGATTAGGGATAAGTATAGGTTTTCTCGCATAGCGAGAAACATAGGGAGAGTTTATGCTGAAAAAAATTTCACAAAAGGTTTTAATTAGTTTTATAGGAATTTCAGAGGAGAGAGCGGCCTAGCAGATGACAGCTCATCACAGCTTAAGGTAAATACCGCGTGCAGAGGTGTAAACTTGTTGGTTCACCATCTTGCGTCCACTGTAAACTCGAACGACCTTGGGTAATCTTCCGCTCAATTTATCACATAACTAACCATCCACGGTAGACTTTATTGTCATCCTAAAAATAGTACCGAACTTTGAACCGGAATTGGACGATTTTCGTAGTACTGACCAACATCATAACGTAAGTGTAGGAACAATTTTGTAAAGAAACTTCTAGTTAAACTTTAATATTGTCATATATAGGATAATTTAACCTTCTGAGAGTTAATATTGTTGTGTTTAGGATTATTTCACTTTTTGATGTTGACGAGATGCGTTATCCTGACAACTGTTTTTTTGTTGTCACATCGAAAACTGTGTAAAAGCTTGTATTTTTGTGATAATATTGCGACATTAAAAATGTCATTTCAACTTACATAGTTGTCTTCAATCCTAGAATAACCAAACCACAAATATTGCACCTTACAACCTCATTGCTGTGTGGAAGTTTTCTGTACAATTTACGTCTTCCACTGGAAGAGTGGGTATATTATTTAAATGGTATTAGTGGTGTTCATGGCGTATGCTGGATACGATCGGGTTAAGTACATCTGAGCGTATGTGTGGCTATTTTTATTCTTTTTGTTTTCTGGTCTATCATGTTGTTGGTTGGAGAATAAAAAGATATCATCCATTTCGTTAAGTTCTGCGAACTTGTCACAACTAAGTGAAATCTGTTACAAATACTCAACATAACACTGAATTACGACTACAAGCACTAACGCTTAACAGAATAAATAAATTGTCCTTAACGCGTCTATCGTTAGTTATCGGATAGCTGCAGTTCCACGCATAAAGAGTTGCAATGTGTATATATGCATTTGTCTCTTGTGTTTATCGCGCCGAGTAGCAGCTAGAACGGGGGCTTCTAAGAGAACGTGATAAAGTCATTTGGCTAGTTGCCTCGTGTCGTGTTTCCCACTCTGCTCGGGAAACATCCACTATAGTACAATGTAATGAACACATTTCCTGGCCTACGCTAAGAGATAGAAGGCCCAAAGAGACTCGCAAAATTCATTATTTATACTGGCATCTAAAATGTTAAATGGCCAAGACAAATAAGCAGCAGAATTTCAGCAACTTAAAGCGACAAGAGGAGAACTTAATGTACATTTTGTGGTTCTACAGCCACACCTGAAAGTGTCAATTGTGTTAGTATCATTTTACATCCTATTTTTTTATTCCCTCGTAGTACCCGGATGGATGGCTGTAGATACGTCTAAACGTACATCCCGAGTTCTCCAAGCCATCTTTATAGAGATAATAATGCGAAATGACATTCGCATAGATTACATCGAGCGTATTCAATGCGTTAGAAAATATTCTATGAGCTAGAAAAATTTGCAAAATATATTTTTATTCATGCGCAAAGATTTTAGGTTGACACTGAAAATTAAAAATCTTAAACTAAGAAAATAGCGTCAGCAGTGAATGACAGACGGCTGATTATGATGGTAAAGACGTTGTGATGGAAGGTAAGAACAGCGTGTCGGACGGGACTCGGACCCTCAGATTGCTGTCTTTAGCATGTACTTATGTACTTGTTCATTTGTACCATCCCAGCACGCCCCACTTATGGCTTCAAACTGCCACTGGCTCCTCCATATATACCGCTACCCCGACGCAGATTTTATCCTTGGCGTATGAGCGTCGTCTGAACAGTAGCTACGGTGGCAGCTTGAACAAACAACTGTAAATAACAGACGTGCGTTTGACCAGTCAGTTGTGACCAGGCAGTGTTAAGTAATGGACGTGCGGCTGTAGTGTGTCATAAATTGCAGTGGAGCCTCATATCTAAATCAAGTGTTCAAGACATTTTCCAGAATGTTTTGAGGAACATACCTGGACTCCTGTACGAAAACGACGCGTGGACGCCTGCGGCGGCTTGACTGAAATGCAAATTTATTTTCTGAAATAAAAAATTATCATGGCTGACGAGACTTCATGTTATCAATACGAACCTACCACAAGTCAACAAAGTGCAGAAATTCATATGAATGGTCAACGCTTCGACGATATAACTGACCTTGAAGCCAATATGACACGTGAGTTGAGGAACATGCAAAAGAAGGACTTTTCTTGACAGTTGTATGATGTTCTGTGGGTTGAACTCAAGTGAAGGGTGCGGGGGGGGGGGGGGGGGGAGGGGTCACAAAATAGAAGACCTCTCAAAACTTCCCCTTTGTATGTAAAGAATGACAGTGCTGGAATAACTCTTACGTTATTTGATTTTCAAACAGCTGAGCAAAATTCAACGTACTCAGACAATTTCCTCTTTACTTATTCTGTTCATCACTAAATTGACACACAATATTTTAGCGCAAAGTAATCTGACTTTCAATAATCGCTAGAAAAGAATTGCCCTGATTAACAGTAACCTATACCTTTCATGAATCACTTACCTCACAAAAAATCTTCGTTACTCGAACTATTGCAATACAGCGAGCGCCAATACTGCCAGCTAAATAAAAGATTCTGACTACTGAAGGCACTAACTACTGATAGGCATAGTTAACAAATGAAAGATTTTGATAGAGAACAAACAATGTATTTGCCTTAATAGCGTTCAAAAGTCATTAAACAAATTTCCTTTTCCTGACGCACACACGCATCTTTCTCCCCACATCCACCACTGCTGGCGGCTCACCTCCAAATTGCCCAACGCTACGCGCTGTTCACATCCAACAGCCCAACACTACACTAGCGAATATTCCAACATTGAGTCCAACCAGCCACAGACTGCACACAGCGCAGACAGCGATTTTCATACAGAGCGCTACGTGGCGTCACCAACATAAAAACCTAAAAAGCCTACTTACGACCTGAAGCATTTTATTAAACAAGTCTCGAAACTTTTCTGACTGACGAGGTATCTCTAGACTCTACAGAGGCTAGACCACGGCGTTGCTGGATTAGAAACGATACAGCAGAGAGTTCGACAAAACCACAACTTCAGCTATGTTACCGAGTAGTAGTCAAGTCAATGATGAAATATTAGTGGGAATAATCGTGTAGGCGCAAATTCTCGTACAGTGGTAAAGCGACTGTCATGAACCACATATTAAAAACCCCAACCACTGCCGTGTGAGATTGGGGGCAGTGGGGGGGCCGTTTGAAAACCACATTTTAAAATTTTTCTTTAAAACTCTAAAACTGCACTCTCTAGCGAAAATGTTTCACGGTAAAAAATGAATTCATACAGAAATGGTCCCGTTCATTTTGTCTCTGGTACTAATACACTGTCTAGTCACATTAATGTGATAACTATCAAAAGCCCGAGAAACCACATTTTGCAGCGCTGACCGCTGAGAGTGAACGAGGTTCTGGAAGGTACTCACAGGGATTTAAGGCCACGCCGACTCCATTGCCCTGCCCAGCTGCCCTAGGTTTCTCGGTTGGGGATCCATAGCGCGAACAGCCCGATCGAGATGGTCCCACAGATTCTCGACTGAGTTTAAATACGGGCAGTTTGGTGGCCAGGGGAGTACAGTAAACTCACCCTGATGCTCCTCGAACCGCGTACGCACATTGCGAGGTGTGTGACACGTTGCATTGTACAGTGTGTTAACTGTAAGACGGCTGAGTTGTGACGGTATTGCGGGGAGAGGAGGAAGCAAGCATTGGCTGGCGAGGGGGACGAGCCGTTGGGGGGGGGGGGACAAGGCATGCCTACCAGTTGCAGTGCTGGCACTACAAATTGCGCCGTCATGCTTACACGAAAGCAGACGAAAGGCTTGGAAGTAAAACTCGCTTTAAATGTTGTTCGTAAACGAAACTGAAATCGTCATGTACATTAAAATCTATATACATAAAAATGAATGTATGTATGTTTGTTTACTATGCGCTCACAAACCATTCATCCGATTGCAATGAAACTTTGGTAAGTTGTTCTCCGAACGCCCGAAGAGAGTAATGGACAATGTTTCAACAGTTAGGTTATTGTAACGTGCGTAGTGCAATTGATTAGGTAAAGGCTTGTCATGCAGCGTTCGATCCCGGGCGGAAAAAAAAGGTTCGATTCCCACTGCTCACAATTTTTTTTCATTTATTTCATTCCCCGCAATGTTAAACTGTTAATTATAAGATTTAAATATACTTAAACAGGTCATATAGTATAACGTAACTGTCAATCTCTATATGTAAAAATGAATGTATGTATGTCAGCCCTCTGTGCGTTCCCAAACCATTCATTGCGATGAAGTTTTGGTGATTTGTTCTCCGTACGCCCACGACGGTTCCCAGCCGAAAAAAAAAAAGAAATAAGACACATTCTTGAGGAGATATGACGTCATAAACAATGAGATGCCACCGCTGGAAAATACCCAGATTTATGCATCCACGGGCCGGCCGGAGTGGCCGTGCGGTTCTAGACGCTAGTCTGGAGCCGAGCGACCGCTGCGGTCGCAGGTTCGAAGCCTGTCTCGGGCATGGATGTGTGTGATGTCATTAGGTTAGTTAGGTTTAATTAGTTCTAAGTTCTAGGCGACTGATGACCTCAGAAGTTAGGTCGCATAGTGCTCAGAGCCATTTGAACCATTATGCATCCACTATTTGAGAATGAGAGCACTTAGCGACTAGCAACAAACGTTACATACAATTTCAAACCTTTACGAAAATTTTTCTCGCTGACCCCCCACAAAATAATGAAAGGAGAAAAGGTTGTCGCTTACTACATTTTCTCAGTACATACCGTAAATCTGCCGCAGTAGGCATGACGTTTTAATGTATTATTTCGTTACTATTAACTCTAATCGCAACATATTTCGCATACAGTATCCACATATATCAGTAAATGCGCCGGCAAATTTACGTCTCTTTAAAACATATAATTCAGGAGATATGACGTGGTAAACATCGAGATGCGTGAAAAAGTGCCGCGTCAGGTATGACGTTTTGTTCTATTATTTCTTCACTACTAACACTATTCGCAACACGTCTCGCAAACGTGTTAAAAAAAGTATATAAAACCACGGGCGTATTCCTAAAAAACTCCCGAGATGGGCCAGCAACTGACTCTTCACTCATTTTGATAATTTTTAGCACAACTGTAGAATAAAAACACGCAGAACAGTACAGCGCAAAACAATAACGAAGCAGATGACTATGGCTACCTTGTACAACACAGTCAGCTACGTAATGTTGGCAGCAGTCGGAACTGCGTGCCTACCGAAGCATTCCGACGTTTACCGACTTCTACCGATTCAGGACTAGGGAGAGGTCTGCCATCTAAAAGTTTACACACTGTAGATATCAATGTGCCGGCGATAAACAACCTCCACATACGGGTGTTGATCCATTGTGTCTTCTAGAATGGTGAGATCACGCAGCCAGGGAATGCACTCCCGCCTAGGCACATCCAACGATTGTTGCAGGGTGTATGCTTCCAGAGGTTTCACGCCGCACACGCCAACAGCCATGTGTGCAGTGGAGCGTAAAACAGGATTCTTCTACAAAGGCCACCTATCGCCACTCAATTGACGTCCAGTTTCGGTAATGGCGCGCAGTTCCATCCTTCATCGCTGATGAACTGCAGTCATCATAGGAGCATGAACCAGATGGCTGCTACGGACACATATAAGCAGCAACGTTTGATGAATGGTCGTTGAGGAGGCACTGTTGGTATCCTGTGGTTCATCTGGACGGTGAGTTGCTCAACAGTTGCACATCTACTCGCCCATGCACATCTCCGCATCCTTCGTTCACTGTCATCTATGGCCCTTGGAGTAACACTGGTTTAGTGTAGCGCCATTTTTCTATGCATGCTTTAGCCGCGGAGGCGCGTGAACGATTTACAAACTTAGTCGTTTCTGAAATGCTTCTATTCTTGGCCCGAGAGCCAATAATCATGCTTTTTTGGACGTCAGATGAATCGCTCCGCATTACGACAACGACTACACTGTTTTCGCGTCATCCCGACATGATTTATATACCGTCCACTGTTATTGCTGCCAACTGCCGTCTGCGAGAGGCTATTGCACGTTGACGTCGAATATAGCCGGTGGTCACATTTATGTGACTCGATCGTGTAGTTTCCGAGTAGCACGGGACAGATGAAGCGCAGATTATTGAATATAGTGCTTTAATGGTATCAAATTACTGTTTAATATTAAGTTAAATGGGTTAAAAAACAATATTAAATAAGTGTACCACGTTTAAGTGCAGCATAGCCGTATTAAAAGATAAAATGTTTGATGGGGGTGTAATAGGGTGGGGTTGGTGGGTAAAAGTGCGACGGGAGGTAGGTCGTCGTATTGTTGTCGTCGACTTCCTTACTTCATAAGTTCCCAGTCTATCTACGTTACAAGAAGCAACTACAGGGTGCTTCACCAAGTTGTACCGATCCTCTGCAGCACGCAGTGAGCAGAAAACAGCGCACATACCGGGTGATCAAAAAGTCAGTATAAATTTGAAAACTCAATAAATCACGGAATAATGTAGATAAAGAGGTACAAATTGACACACATGCTTGGAATGACATCGGGTTTTATTAGAACCAAAAAATACAAACGTTCAAAAAATGTCCGACAGATGGCGCTTCATCTGATAAGAATAGCAATAATTAGCATAACAAACTAAGACAAACCAAAGATGATGTTCTTTACAGGAAATGCACGATATGTCCACCATCATTCCTCAACAATAGCTGTAGTCGAGGAATAATGTAGTGAACAGCACTGTAAAGCATGTCCGGAGTTATGGTGAGTCATTGGCGTCGGATGTTGTCTTTCAGCATCCCTAGAGATGTCCGTCCATCATGATACACTAGCGACTTCAGGTAACCCCAAAGCCAATAATCGCACGGACTGAGGTCTGGGGACCTGGCAGGCCAAGCATGACGAAAGTGGCGGCTGAGCACACGATCATCACCAAACGACGCGCGCAAGAGATCTTTCACGCGTCTAGCAATATGGGATGGTTCTAATAAAACCCCATGTCATTCCAAGCATGTGTGTCAATTTTTACCTCTCTGTCTACATTATTCCGTGGTTTATTAAGTTTTCAAATTTATACTGACTTCTTGACCACCCAGTACATTTCCACGGAGTGTTTATTTTCCACAAAATGCGTCATAACTACACTATGTGATCAAAAGTATCCGGACATCTGGCTGAAAATGACTTACAAGTTCGTGGCGCCCTCCATCGGTACTGCTGGAACTCAGTATGGTGTTGGCTCACCCTTAGCCTTGGTGACAGCTTCCATACGTTCAGTCGGATGCTTGGGGAATGGCAGCCCATTCTTCACGGAATGCTGTACTGAGGAGAGGTATCGATGTCGGTCGTTGAGGCCTGGCACGAAGTCGGCGTTCCAAAACATCTCAAAGGTGTTCTGTAGAAATCAGGTCAGGACTCTGTGCAGGCCAGTCCATTACAGGGATGTTATTGTCGTGTAACCACTCCGCCACAGGCCGTGCATTATGAACAGGTGCTCGATGGTATTGAAAGGTGCAATGGCCATCCCCGAATTGCTCTTCAACAGTGGGAAGCAAGAAGGTGCTTAAAACATCAATGTAGGTTTGTGTTGTGATAGTGCCACGCAAAACAATAAGGGGTGCAAGCCCCCTCCATGAAAAACACGACCATGCTATAACACTGCCGCCTCCACGTTTTACTGTTGCTACTACACACGCTGGCAGATGACGTTCACCGGGCATTCGCCGTAACCACAACCTGCCATCGGATCGCCACATTGTATACCGTGATTCGTCACACCACACAACGTTTTTCCACCGTTCAATCGTCCAATGTTTACGCTCCTTACACCAAGCGAGGCGTCGTTTGGCATTTACCAGTGTGATGTGTGGCTTATGAGCAGCCGCTCTCGTCCGCCGCTCGTGGTCTCGCGGTAGCGTTCTCGCTTCCCGAGCACGGGGTCCCGGGTTCGATTCCCGGCGGGGTCAGGGATTTTCACCTGCCTCGAGATGACTGGGTGTTTGTGTTGTCCTCATCATTTCATCATCATCCAGGAAAGTGGCGAAATTGGACTGAGCACAGATTGGATCATTGTACGGGCGCTGATAACCACGCAGTTGAGCGCCCCACAAACCCAACATCATCATCATCATCAGCAGCAGCAGCAGCCGCTCGCCCATGAAATCCAAGTTTTCTCACCTCCCACCTGTTGTAGTACTTGCAGTGGACCCTGATGCAGTTTGCAATTCCTGCGTGATGGTCTGAATAGAAGTCTGCCTATTACACATTACGACCCTCGTTAACTGTCGGCAGTCTCTGTAAGTCAACAGACGAGCTCGCCCTGTACGCTTTTATGCTATACGTGTCCCTTCACGTTTCCGCTTCACTATCACATCTGAAATAGTGGACCTAGGGATGTTTAGGAGTGTGTAAATCTCGCGTACAGACGTGTGACACAAGCGACACCCAATCACCTGACCACGTTCGAAGTCCATCAGTTCCGCGGAGCGCCCCATTCTGCTCTCTCAAGATGTCTAATGACTAATGAGGTCGCTGATATGGAGTACCTGGCAGTAGGTGGCAGCACAATGCACCTAATATGAAAAACGTATGTTTTTGGAGCTTTCCGGATACTTTTGATCACATAGTGTACATGAAATAAAAATATGAGTTAGAAATAACGTTAATGCAAAAATCGCACATTGACAAGATCTGTATAACTCTTTGCACATTGTTCGACGCTGCTAGAGGGAAAATTGATTCTTAATCATTGTGCAGTGCAGCTGTAGTGATCTTCCGGGAAGAGTAACTTCCCCCACCACGAGTGCTGCTCGCTTTTCAGTCTCAGACTATACCTCCCCTGCATTTTCTCTCCAGTGCCCTCATATGAGTAGGTAAAATAACGTCACGGAGTTCTTGTTTATATAGTGGAGTTATTTTCAATTTATTAAGTGAATACTTAATGTATAAAATGTGTTCCTATAAACAAAGGCTGAGAAGTGATGCTTTCTGTTGTGGCGTAACAAGCTTGCTACGCCACACTGGGAAGGGAGCCGAAAGAAAGGCACGCGTACACACACGCCGACTGGCGTCAAGTCTGGAACAGGATAACTATTGAATGGTAGCAAGAAAAGTACGTAGCTGCTTTATACTTAACTTTTAATCTTTGTTGGTTACACGTTCTTCTTGAGACATTTACACGATAACTCTCAAACTAGGTAAGGCTAATGGCGCCTTGCTAGGTCGTAGCCATGGACTTAGCAGAAGGCTATTCTAACTGTCTCTCGGCAAATGAGAGGAAGGCTTCGTCGGTATTGTCGCTAGCAATGTCGTCCGTACAACTGGGGCGAGTGCTATATCGTATCTCGAGACCTGCCTTCTGGTGGCGCTAGGTCTGCGATCACACAGTGGCGACACGCGGGTCCGACATGTACTAAATGGACCGCGGCCGATTTAAGCTACCACCTAGCAAGTGTGGTGTCTGGCGGTGACACCACACTTTCAGTGACCTGTTTGGTGTTTTTGGAAAAGAGACTGAGTTGGTAAATGTGGCACCTTGTTGTTGTCTATCGTTGACAGGGTATTGCTAAGCTGTGTAACTGTGTTGTAGTCACTTGTTGGTGAATTAATAAATGACCAGCAAGTTACTGCACTTATCTCACTATTAATTGTGTTACTGGTAGACTGCGTAAACCTCTTCCATTTAGGAATTGGCTTCAAATGGCTCTGAGCACTATGGGACTCAACATCGGAGGTCATGTCCCCTAGAACTTAGAGCTACTTAAACCTAACTAACCTAAGGACATCACACATATCCATGCCCGAGGCAGGATTTGAACCTGCGACCGTAGCAGTCGCGCGGTTCCAGACTGAAGCGCCTAGAACCACAAGCTTTCAGGAACTGCTGGCACTTGTCAAGTGGACTGCACAGAGTGGCGCCTCTTACCACACATCCATAATATATCTTTCCAAGGTAGGTGTGGATACGTGTGATGAAATGCGACAGGTTATGTTGAAGTCTAGAACAGTAATCTGCTGAAATGCATTGCTTGACTGTTGTTGAAGTATCTGAATTTCTACAACACTAGGTGACCTATTTCTCTAACAGAGGGAGACTGTTACAGCCTTTGGACCTCTTCATCCACTGGGAGAGCTGAGGTTGGGGTGATGCATTTAATACCCCCCCCCCCCCCCCCCATGTTGTGAAAAGTATCCCTGACAGTGGTAGCCGAGTCAATGAAATCGATGATAGACGAGACAATGAAAACGACATTGTCGAATACATACCAACGGCATATTAGACTTTGCACAGTCTCTTCTGTATGATAGGCAGTTGGCAGGTCCAGCAGATAAGCACTCATTTAACAAAATGAAAATAACTCCACTCTATAAAGAAAAACTCAGTGAAGTTATTTTGTCTACTCACATGAGAGAACCGGATACAAGTCTGTAAACTGAAAAGCGAGCAGCGCTCGTGGTGAGGGAAACTCCCTTTCGTGGAACGATGCTATAGATGTGGTACATGATGAATCAAGTTCCCCTCTAGCAGTGTGGAACAGTGTATGGGGATTTCCGTAGACTCTGTTCAAAAACTTTTCTTGCGTTAGTATCATCAGTAACTCACATCAGTATGCTACGTTGCGTTGACGCAGCTTGTGAAAAATGAACACCCCCGGGCATGTCTGCACACTGCGTCGCTCGTCGCTAGTGTTTCATGAGGCGCGCTGCTGTTGCTCGGTAGAACTTTGCGAAACACCGCCCACCACCTCCTATCACCACGATCCTCAAGCTGACACCCCAACAGTGGCAGTTTCAGTACGTGTATAACACTCCCTCCCACCACAGTAAAAAAAAAATGGCGAATACATGATTGTTCCCATGATTCGCTCTTTTTTTTATCTTCATTGACCGGGCTATAGATGTTTACCCTTTACCTGAGTATTCACTGCAATGAACGTTTGCCTACGACTTGTGGCGGAACCGGTTTACAGTATTTCGTGACTTTAATTATGTATAAATGATATTTCAGGTAGATCAAAAAATATATAAATCTAGTTGCCTATTGTCAGCGTAACAATTCGTTTGATCTCAAAAATGAATATCCCGGCTAATATTTGTCACTCTGCTAAAGAAATCTCCCCTTGACGTTGTGTGGAAATGTCTGTAAAGTCGTGTTAGTGGCACTAAATTGCATGTCACTTACCAGATTTTACGCGACTGTTACTTAAGATGGAAGCACTTTTCTCTAGCAAAAGGAACATTGAGTCACAAAATACTACCCGCGCGCAACACTGACATATGCCTCCTATTAAAATATTTCATGTAAATGGTCCGAAATAATTAGGCTTCATACATCAGCAAATAAGAAATTGATGTCACGTAACGTGCTATGAGCACTATTTTTAAAGATTCAATCTGAGTTGAATGCTGTCTTTTAAGGTAGGTCCGGGACTACCGGTGCACATTTATTTTCACTCATTGATATCTAACAACATTTATGTTTGTTAAAATTCTCGATTCAAAACTGCCGCGGAGATACTTTTGCTAAGATGGCGGCAGACAGACGATAGTTAATTTGTCTATTGTTATTCTCGATTTCTTTTATATCAAGTTAATATATTCAGATAAAACTCTTTAAGCCTTTTGTTCGCTATTCTTTAGCACTTAAAATTATTCTTAATGAAAAATGTTTCATATTTTTTATACCAGCTACAAGTAAACTCCACTGTAAGTTACTAGCGCTAATGGCTGCGCTCGTAATTGCGGAGCTGAAAATTAACACTTAAAAACATTAATTAGACTGGATTACAACTGAAATAAATACAAATCCACGTCTGGACAATAGCGACTCTGTTTTTCAAATAATAATTAACAATATACACTCCTGGAAATTGAAATAAGAACACCGTGAATTCATTGTCCCAGGAAGGGGCAACTTAATGGACACATTCCTGGGGTCAGATACATCACATGATCACACTGACAGAACCACAGGCACATAGACACAGGCAACAGAACATGCACAATGTCGGCACTAGTACAGTGTATATCCACCTTTCGCAGCAATGCCGGCTGCTATTCTCCCATGGAGACGATCGTAGAGGTGCCGGATGTAGTCCTGTGGAACGGCTTGCCATGCCATTTCCACCTGGCGCCTCAGTTGGACCAGCGTTCGTGCTGGACGTGCAGACCGCGTGAGACGACGCTTCATCCAGTCCCAAACATGCTCAATGGGGGACAGATCCGGAGATCTTGCTGGCCAGGGTAGTTGACTTACACCTTCTAGAGCACGTTGGGTGGCACGGGATACATGCGGACGTGCATTGTCCTGTTGGAACAGCAAGTTCCCTTGCCGGTCTAGGAATGGTAGAACGATGGGTTCGATGACGGTTTGGATGTACCGTGCACTATTCAGTGTCCCCTCGACGATCACCAGTGGTGTACGGCCAGTGTAGGAGATCGCTCCCCACACCATGATGCCGGGTGTTGGCCCTGTGTGCCTGGGTCGTATGCAGTCCTGATTGTGGCGCTCACCTGCACGGCGCCAAACACGCATACGACCATCATTGGCACCAAGGCAGAAGCGACTCTCATCGCTGAAGACGACACGTCTCCATTCGTCCCTCCATTCACGCCTGTCGCGACACCACTGGAGGCGGGCTGCACGATGTTGGGGCGTGAGCGGAAGACGGCCTAACGGTGTGCGGGACCGTAGCCCAGCTTCATGGAGACGGTTGCGAATGGTCCTCGCCGATACCCCAGGAGCAACAGTGTCCCTAATTTGCTGGGAAGTGGCGGTGCGGTCCCCTACGGCACTGCGTAGGATCCTAAGGTCTTGGCGTGCATCCGTGCGTCGCTGCGGTCCGGTCCCAGGTCGACGGGCACGTGCACCTTCCGCCGACCCCTGGCGACAACATCGATGTACTGTGGAGATCTCACGCCCCACGTGTTGAGCAATTCGGAGGTACGTCCACCCGGCCTCCCGCATGCCCACTATACGCCCTCGCTCAAAGTCCGTCAACTGCACATACGGTTCACGTCCACGCTGTCGCGGCATGCTACCAGTGTTAAAGACTGCGATGGAGCTCCGTATGCCACGTCAAACTGGCTGACACTGACGGCGGCGGTGCACAAATGCAGCGCAGCTAGCGCCATTCGACGGCCAACACCGCGGTTCCTGGTGTGTCCGCTGTGCCGTGCGTGTGATCATTGCTTGTACAGCCCTCTCGCAGTGTCCGGAGCAAGTATGGTGGGTCTGACACACCGGTGTCAATGTGTTCTTTTTTCCATTTCCAGGAGTGTAGTTACAGGCTTTCTCTTTACAGACCTCACACTTCTCACGTCCGAACAGTTCATCGGTTAGCACAGGAAGAACAACTGAACCACAATTGTCACAGATAACAAAAAATATTATAATTGTCGTTGTCCATGAATGTAGTTCTCTGATAATAGTTTTAATTCAGAGAGAAATTAAATTATTACAGAAATAATGAAATAACTATCGTCATTTTTACACGATATAGTCTTTTTTATACGTAGTATAGATAATATTTGTTGAAGTTTGTACACTTTTTACATGTTGTGGCTAGAACATAGTGTCGTGGATATTACAGACTACGAGTTAAAATAGTGTGCTGGACTGGGATTGTGGAGCTAAGAAGGGAACCTACCCATCGCACCCCCCTCAGATTTAGTCATAAGTTGGCACAGTGGATAGGCCTTGAAAAACTGAACACAGATCAATCGAGAAAACAGGAAGAAGTTGTGTGGAACTATGAAAAAATAAGCAAAATATACAAACTGAGTAGTCCATGCGAAGATAGGCAACATCAAGGACAATCTGAACTCAGGAGTGCCGTGGCCCGTGGTTAGAGTGAGCAGCTGCGGAATGAGAGGTCCTTGGTTCAAGTCTTCCCTCAAGTGAAAAGTTTTTCTTCATTTTCGCAAAGTTATGATCTGTCCATTTTTTTTTAAATCTCATTTTGTTCGCTTTCGTTCGTTGCATTGGCTCGGGGCGGACGCCGTAAGACATCCGTTTCAGTTCGTTGTTGATCGGTGAACTCAGTTTTTTATTACAGAGGGCAGCTAACCCTCTGACCGAACACGCTGAGCTACCGTGCCGGCTAATCCATTCGTTCATTGACGTCTCTGTTCACTGTAATAAGTTTAGTGTCTGTGTTTTGCGACCGCACCGCAAAACCGTGCGATTAGTACACGAAAGGACGTGCCGCTCCAATGGGAACCGAAAACATTTGATCGCAAGGTCATAGGTCAACCGATTCCTCCACAGGAAAACACGTGTGATATATTCTATACGACACCGGTGAGGGCATGTGCGTCACATGACAGGAATATGTTGTCGACCCACCTAACTTGTACACTTGGCGAATGGGTAAAAAGATTCTTCTACATTGCCCGATTTAGGTTTTCTTGTGGATGTGAGAATTACTCCCAAAAAAGTGATGAAAACGTAAGAGTTTGTCACATAAACTGCAACTAATGAATCCAACAGTTTCACAGTTGCACACTTTTCTCTGTGCTCTGTCAAAACATATGTTTTTAACGTTTTCAAATTTTTCCGTGCGTAGACCGTCAAATCCTGCATATGTCCAAGCAAATCTGAACATGTCCTGGAATTTTGGAGAGCGAAGTTGATTATATGTGAGGGCCTGAACTTTGATACTTGTCTGAAAATAAAAAATAAAATTTTACGGTCTAAGGTAGACTTGAACCAAGGACTTCTTGTTTTGCAGCTGCTCACGCTAACCACGTGACCACGGCGCTCCTGAGCTCAGAACAGCCTTGATGTTGACTATCTTTGCATGGACTACTCAGTTTGTATATTTTACTTATTTTTTTCATAGTTCCACACAACTTCTTCCTGTTTTCTCGATTGATCTGTGTTCAGTTTTTCAAGGCCTATCCACTGTGCCAACTTATAACTAAATCTGAGGGGGGTGCGATGTGGAGGTTCCCTTGTAAGAAGCGTTGGAGAGGAACCAGAAGAAAGTCCAAGTTCTGATTTGGTCCTCTAGTATTAGCGTAGCCAGTTATTATAGGGACGCTGCTACGAAGCTAAACGAAAACAGACGGAACATTAGTCGAAACGTTTACTTCCCAACAATTAAGAGTACAGCGCCCTCATGAAACGGCGCTACACTAAAATTTCACGTCTCCGCAGGGCGCATTCCTGGTTACAGAAAACGGGTCCTCAAATTAACTTGTCACATTGCCGGGCCCATCGCGACAAGACACAAGGATCACCCACCACTGTTTTACGAGAACCTTCTCGATAATCCCTGCGCCAGTAGCGCAGATTTCTATTGACGTAATCTACGGCCGATTGGCGAGCGCAGAGAAATGGGGCTAGGGAGCAGGAATAGTAAATAAAAATGAAAAGGGAACTTAAGTTGTCTCCCATGACCTGACCGTCGCTGTACTGTAAAGAAGACTCACCTCCCCCCCCCCTCCCCCCTTTGCCTGTTTCCTCCCCTAGCCTTGCCAGCCGTACATCGAGCGCCGCCACACCAAAAGTCGACCGAATAAAAAAAAGGAAAAAAAAAAGTTGCGACGACAGACCGGAGCAACAAGTGGCCGTGGCTGGCTGCCGGCAGCCAGCACTTAGGCTAATTCACTGGACGCACGCCGTGCTGATAACGGGACGGGCGCACCTGCAGATATCTTAATTCGCTCCAATTAGTTGCTCCGAAAACTATTACGCGTTCCTGCGAGAAGCGGCAGGACAGTTTAGAATTATAACCCACTCGGCCGCAGTCGGAGCTATTTCGGGCGAGAATGGAGGGAGAGAGGGAGTGTCTGCTCCTAGGATCTCATTTTCATTAGCTACTGCTACCGGACGAAATACCTTCCTAATTCGTCTACAGCCATTAGCGAGCAGTTATTTCAGAGACAAGCAACCGGGTGTTCCGTATTCGCTATTATTGTTCTGCTAAACGTGCGTTTACATGGGTCGGTGTGACCACTAATGCTGTCTCAACATGTGACAATGTGCCTGAAATACACGGAAACGTTGTTGTAAGACTCAGCAAGGTAGTTGCAGAGGTTGTAACACCAATATCGATTGTAAGTAGTTTAATTAGGTGTATGTGACTATCAAGTGTTTTTTCTTTACTAATGAAGGTCATTGAATTGTCAGAGAAAAAGTTGAAGTTTGTAATACATGTATTATGAAATAATGTTTAAAAACAATGAAACTTTGTAAAATATGTATGTTCAGTAAGAGAAATGGTACTTTAAATGGTGGTTCATGCTTAGGGAACTTGTGTTGTATAGTATAAAAGGTGCAGGGAGCCCCCTCCGCTACGGAAGTGGCTTGGCGCGCGTTAAAAGATGGTTTTGGCGGTCGATCTGGGCGGCTACTGGGTGAGCACACTACGCAGTGAGTGGCTGGCCGTTGTACGGTTAACATCGAGGGTGCCGAGTGAGGCATTTGAAAGCCAATTTATATTGAAACTGGATCGGATGTGGTTTCGGCTGTCGTATGGTGCTCTTGTTATAATGGAGTGGCTCTAAAACGAGAATGATACGTCGCCAAGAAGAATTTATAAAGGGCATTCTACATCAAGGGTGTGAGACCAGATAGCCGCCACGTGCTTGTCACCGTTATTGCGCCACTGCTCCGCCCACTTCAGGAACTCAGATATGTATCATAGTATGAACCAGTATGTTTGTGTGAGTGTTTTTCAATAATAATTCCAGTGATATAAAGATGTGTTTGAACCTTAAAATTGTTCAGATCATGAAACCAATGCAGAAACCGAGTATTCTGTTTCTATCCAATTAAGGTCCCGGCGGAGGTTCGAGTCCTCCCTCGGGCATGGGTGTGTGTGTTTGTCCTTAGGATAATTTTGATTAAGTAGTGTGTAAGCTTAGGGACTGATGACCTTAGCGGTTAAGTCCCATAAGATTTCATACACATTTGAACATTTCTAACCAATTAAGGGTTTGCTTCTGTACTAAATGTGCTTAAGTTCAGTGCCTAAGTGTGTAGTGTTACCATAAAAATACCTGCCTCACAGGTAAAGGGTAAGGCACATAGATTGAACCTATCAGAAAAGTTATTTTGCTTTCATTATTACCATGAACTATTTTCTGAAGTTAATTGGACTTAATATTGGAATTACTTGCTTTAAAGTATGAGCATATAAATTATTTTAAGTGGGGTTACAAAACTATATTTGCAAATTGCAATTTGTTTCTGAAATAGTCACAGAATTTGCCTGTAAAGACACTTTCAGGTTTGGGTCCCCATTATATGCTTTCTATTATAGGAAAGATAAATTAAATATTGCTTTTGCTAAGAAAATCTGAAGCATTTCCATAAATGTGTGAGTATAAAAAAGTGTCTGTGTAATGTTATTTAACTTCATTTGTGGTGTCTGCATGTTAGTTAAACCAGGACTCTGGTCATGCCCAATTTTAATCTCGTGAGGTCTTTAATAACATCTTATTGCAGAGTTAACTATCGACAGCAACAGTAATTATTATTACTATGAGTGAAATAATATTTAAAATTCCTATGATTGCTGATTTGTGTAAATAGTAACTACTGCTACCCACTACTCAGTTCGTCTGGTAGTCATATGTATTCATTGCACTGTTCAAAAGGAGTATTAATGAAAGTCAATTTAGTAGTTCATATCAAATTTTCTTGAAACAAAATGTTTCAAATTATGGTGCCTAATTAGGCTTGTGACCGTTTATTATTTCATTTGTATGAATATCAATACTAGTATTACCTCCAAAGTAAAGTCTTTCAGTTTTCTATTAATTGCCACTTATACGAAATTAATGTTCGATACCCTCTGTCCATTAGATAAATACACGGTCAAACACCAAATTCCTCCCAGAGGGTAATGCTAGTTTGTGAGCATAGTGTTATACTTGGCACAATCTTGCAGCACGAGTGTTATAAGGTGTTGTTAGTTTTGTCCGTCTAGAGCCAGGCCATACCTGCCTCTGTCTGCAAATGATTTCCTCCCAAATACAAAAGTCAAAGCATAGATAAAGTCTGTGGCGTAAGTCCGTGACCGGGCTATTGGCCTAACAGCAGATAGAGTGCAGCCTTTTTTTGCCGCGGCAGCAGGAGGAAGAGGGAGGAAGAGAAGGGAGGAGGTTAGTGTTTAACGTCCCGCCAACAACGAGGTCATTAGTGGTGGAGTACAAGCTCAGATTAGGGAAGGAATGGGAAGGAAACTGGCCGTATCCTTTCAAAGGAACCATCCCACCATTTGCCTGAAGCGATTTGGGGAAATCACGGATAATGTAAATCTGGATGGCCGGACGCGTGTTTGAACCGACGTCCTCCTGAATGCGATTCCCGTGTGCTAACCACTGCGCCGTCTCGCTTGGTACGGTAGTAGGAGGGGGAGGTGACAGACCCTCCACCCTGGTCGCCTTTTACCCTCGGGGAAGATCCCAGAGTATAGTTCTCTACCCTGCTAAACCACCATAGTCAACCCTGTGAAATGGTGGGTTATTCAAAAATATGGAATCAGTTACATTGATTTGTATTCCATGCACATGAACAGTCTACATATCAATGAAAGGAGGAAGTTTCAAAGGATTTTAACACACGTTATGAATGTCCAATGCATCCCTACTTTGCTGCTTGACAAACACCTAAGCGGCAGCGAAACTAGTCCCACCTACGAAAAAGTATATCTCATATTACGGAGTTCACTTCAGCTGTGAAACGGTGCGGCAGGTCAGCTAAAGTTGTTTGTAGAGTTGGGATATAAACAGGCTCCTTAACACAGCTGCACAAGAAAAATAAAGAGGGCGAGAAATCAGGAGAACTCAGTGGCCAGAATTATACATCTTGATTTCCCATAATAGAGTATACACACTGAAGCACCGAAGAAACGGGTACAGGCATGCCTATTCAAATACAAAGATATGTAAAGAGGCAAAATTCGGCACTGAGGTCAGCAACGCCTATAAAAAACAGTAAGTGTCAGGCGCAGTTTTTATATCGGTTACTGCTGCTACAATGGCAGGTTGTCAATATTTAAGTGTGTTTGAACGTGGTGTTATGGTCGGCGCACGAGCGGAGGGACACAGCATCTCCGAGGTAGCGATGAAGTGGGGATTTTCCAGTACGACTATTTTACAAGTGTACCGTGAATATCAGGAATCCGGTAAAACATCAAATCCCGACATCACTGCGGGCCGAAAAGGATCCTGTAAGAACAAGACCAACGACGACTGAAGAGAATCGTTCAACGTGACAGAAGTCAAACCCCCGAAAATTGCTTCAGATTTCAGTGCTGGGCTGTCAACAAGTGTCAGGGTGCAGGCGATTCAACGAAACATCATCGATATGGGCTTTCGGAGCCGAAGGCTCACTCGTGTACCCTTGATGACTGCACGACACAAAGCTTTACGCCTCGCCTGGGCTCGACAACACCGACATTGGACTGTTGATGACTGGAAAAATGTTGCCCGGTAGAACGAGTCTCGTTTCAAATTGTATCGAGCGGATGGTCGTGTACGGGTATGGAGACAACCTCATGAATCCATGTACACTGCATGTCAGCAGGAGATTGTTCAATCTGGTGAAGGCTGTGTAATGGTATGGGGTGTGTGCAGTAGGAGTGATATGGGACCCTGGATACGTCTAGATACGACTCTGACAGGTGACACGTACGTAAGCATCCTGTCTGATCACCTGCGTCTATTCATGTCCACTGTGAGTTCCGACGGACTTGGGCAATTCCAGCAGGACAATGCGACACACCACAACTCCAGATTTGCTACAGAGTGGCTCCAAGAGTCCATGCCACGTCTTGTTGTGGCACTTCTGCGTGCTCGCGGAGAACCTACACGACATTAACCAGATTTGCCAATTTCTTTGGCTCTTCGGTGTATATGTGTGGAGTAAGCACAGCCTACTGTGCATGTTCTCAACACCAAATCGGGCTATTCGCGTGATTCTGGGACGACGTTGCTTGTCTACATTTTGTAGTGATAGCGAAACTTGAATATTACACATATTCGTCTTGTTTTGTATACATTTCTGCACGTTTGAGTCTTAGTAACAGCCATGGTGCAATATTTTTGTTGCTACGTATATAAAAGAAGTATGTGAAACGAGGACCTTCTACTTTTCATAGGTATGTTCAACAAATGTTTAATAGTAAATATATGGATATGAGGCACTTTATGTATTGGAAAAATATCGAGTCAGTATTGCAAAGTCTTGCACTGTAGAGCTCATTTCTGCGATCTTTTTGCCATGTGCATACAGGACAAGTGCCAGATAAATTTGTAAGTGTATTTGGCTAAACTGTCAGTCAGTGTATACACATTCGCGCTCTGTTCATAATGCAGATAAAATTTATATGTAACAGCCTGATTAATTTCCTCAAATTTATGCAGGTTCTCAAACGTCGTGTGTCTCTAAGTACTTCTGCATGAGATAGTTTCCTACATTATTTGATTTTTGTATTCTTGTTTTCCAAAAGATGAATAAAGAGTCAAAATATGGCTCCATAAAACAAAAAGGAAGAATTTCGTACCTACAAAATATCTAGAAGTGTAAACTTAAATAAAGTGAAATCTGAGCTATGACACTGTGGCGAAAAAGCACAATATTCTTGCTCATTATAGCTTTAAAGTAATTGTCAACATATCTTTAAAGCAGGTATACCAAATTTCACGGTACTTCTGAAGGCGAGCTAATCGAAGTAATAACACTCAAGCCCTAAACAGGTTAAAATCCGCCATACCAAAATCACGTGACGTGAACTGCAGGAGATGTTGCAGACAGGAATCTCGTTCTGCGCATCTGAATGCTCACGTCATAGATATTCATGCTCTGTCTCCCATGCTACCTATCCTTCGTTTAAGCAACTACCACGGCTCTAGAGGACGTTTATGCAAATAGTCGTTCACAAAACAAAACTTCGGACTTTCCTCTTTCTATCGGTATGTAGACAGTTCATGTACCACTTGTACGAGATGCGTGAGAGAAGTAATGAGACTGGCAACGTTGGCAGCGATCTGCCAACGTGGTGTTGTTCTGCTTACGTAGACTGGTCTGGTCATCCCTTGCAGATGCTTAGTCTGAGTTTCAGTTCTGTACAGCCATCACGTGATTTTTTGAGAGTGCCATCAGTATATGTTTTTGTTGTGTGTTACTAAAATGGCACATCGGAATTTAGAGCAACGTTATGCCATCAAATTTTGTGTTATACTCTGGGAATCTGCGAGTGTGACCTCTGAAAAGTTGAAACAGACCTATCAGGAAGATTCCTATTCAAGAGCACAAGTTTTTCGCTGACACTTATCATTTTTGGAACGCTGAAGGTGAACCTCGCTCAGGAAGAATTTTCACTTCAAAAATCGAAAAAACGATGAACGTCTTCTTGTGAGATCAGACTGACGTTTAACAATAAGGACAAACTTTCAATCAAGTGTTTTACAGGGATGTCCTTGAAAGGCTCGGGAAAAGGGTGAATCGAGTGAGACGAGTGGGTGCTGCATCATGACGACGCCCCATGTCACACAGCCACTGCCATCACAGAATGTTTGACCTCAGAACGTATTGCTGGTGTTCCACAATCCCCCTATTCACCTGATTTGAAACTGAAATCTCTCTTACAACGACATCATTTTGGAACTCTGGAGAACATTCACAAGAATGTGATCGACATGCTAAAAGCCCTACCAGCTGAAACCTTTCAGTGCTCTTGCCAAGACTGGGAACTATGACTCTGCCGGTGTATAGCTGGTATGGAAATTACTTTCAAGGAGACACTACTGTTGTTTGAAAGAAAATGGTAACTTTGGTGGATAAAAAATAAGTCTCATTACTTTTGTCCCACAGCTTGTATGCTGTGAAATGCAAATTAATTAAATCGGTTCCACTTTCTGAATAACCCTGTACAATTATTATACAAGGGCATGCTGAAAAGTAATGCCTCTGATCACAGCTTTCCGGGCAGGAAGGAGCGCCTGGTCCCCAGCACGAATCCGTCCTGCGGATTTGTGCCAACGTCCGGTGAACCGGCCTGTCCGTGGATGGTTTTTAGGCAGTTTTCCATCTGCCTCAGCGAATGCGGGCTGGTTCCCCTTATTCCGTCTCAGTTACACTATGTCGGCGATTGCTGCGCAAACAAGTTCTCCACGTACGCGTACACCACCATTACTCTACCACACAAACATAGGGGTTACACTCGTCTGGTGTGAGACGTTCCCTGAGGGGTCCACCGGGGGCCGAACTGCACAATAACTCTAGGTTCGGTGTGGAGCGGCGGAGGGGTGAAGTGGACTGCGGTAGTCGTCGGGGGGTTGTGGACTACTGCAGCTGCGGTGGGAACGGAGTCTCTCCGTCGTTTCTAGGTCCCCGGTTAACATACAACATACAATAAAACACAATGCCTCTGATTTTTTTATGTGAAAATTCTTAAAGACTTTTGAATAAAACAATTCTACATATTTATTCTTTATGTCTATATATTTGTTTCTCAACATAGTCAACCTGCCGACGAAAACATTTCTCCCAATGAGAGATTAGTTTACTCATATCGTCACGGTAGAATATTTGACTTTGCAGACTGACACACAACCACACCTCTGCTTGCACCAATTCATCACTATAAAAGTGAAGTCCTCGAATATGTTCTTTAATTACATACTGTTCATACTGTCTCACCAGAATTTGTATCGATTTCACCTTGAATAAAATGCTCTGGTAGTAGTACAGCGATCGACTAGGGGCTGAACCGCGCAATAACCCTGGGTTCGGTGTGGGGCGGCGGTAGGAAGAGTGGACTGCTGTAGCCTGTTGTGGGGTTGTGAACCACTGAGGGCTACGGCGGGGGCGAAGCCTCTCCGTCGTTTCTAGGTCCCCAGTCCCATACAATACAATACAGTACAATCGTCTACACAGTTTTATCTTCTATAATATTCAGCTATAAATCTTCCATAAATGACATTGGAATAAAGGTTCCCTGACTGCTTAAATCTAAAACAGCGTGTGTCAGTTTACCCTTGCAGTTTACTCCTTTGATCCGTGCATGAACAGTTTGCAAATACCAAAAATTGGGGGCAATAATCAGATTTTTATTCCCCACGACGCTGTGACTTTCATAGCTGGAGAAATGGTGTTCATGAGTAGAATGGTTAAGAGGGTTCTGGATCTTACCACACCCAGTATCATGTTACCCACATGAGCTCCTTAGAGCACCCTCTTCTCCTCAACCTCCACCCTCAGAGAACCAGCGGGAACTGATCAAGGTCACCTAGGGCATCCCCCCAATAGCCATGGTCGAGGGGTAGTGTCTTTGATTAGTTATCCAAAAGTCCTCAGTCGCGGGTTCGAACACTGCCACTGCTTAAAATTTTGAATAAAAATCATGAGCACTAGCGGTTGGAGAATTATGGCATCATAAGTCACCCTCATTCAGCTGACGGCCTTGTCAAAGAGGGCAGAGGAATGGACAGAGGTTCAGGGCACTCTCTTGTCCTTGGGGTGTGAAACTGTCCCTAAAGATGGAAGAATCAGCAATGATAAACGGTACGAGGGTGCAGAACGTCATGGAAGCTACTGCATTAAAGACAAATAACGTGTATACACAATACATGTGGCCTCTAATTGAAAAGGTATCATGATGATCTCTTCACTGGTAAAGATTTCTGACTAGTGCCTCATTCAGACCTCTGGGAGAGGCCTGCCAATGGGGAGGTGGCAGACTGAATGAACAACGAAATAATAACGTTCTACATCTCGAGAAGTGGAACGTAAGAAGTTTGAACGTGATAGGGAAGCTAGAAAACCTGAAAAAAGAAATGCAAAGGTTCATTGTAGATATAGTGGGGTCAGTGAAAAATGGTTCAAATGGTTCTGAGCACTATGCGACTTAACTTCTGAGGTCATCAGTCGCCTAGAACTTAGAACTAATTAAACCTAACTAACCTAAGGACATCACACACATCCATGCTCGAGGCAGGATTCGAACCTGCAACCGTAGCGGTCGCTCGGCTCCAGACTGTAGCGCCTAGAACCGCACGGCCACTCCGGCCGGCCGGGGTCAGTGAAGTGAAATGGAAAGAAGACAAGAATTTCAGGACAGATGCGTATAGGGTAACATCAAAAGCAGTAGAAAGTGTTATATCTCAAGTAGCATTCGTCATGATGTGGAAGGTGGCACAGAGTGTGAGCTGAGTGAACATTTCTGTGATATGGTTGCTCTCATTAGAATCTACAGCAAACCAACCCCAATAACAATAGTTCAGATATGCATGAGGAAGTCGCAAGTCGAAGATGAAGAGGTAGAGAAAGTATATAAGGATATTGGCTGGATAATTCAGTATATAAAGGGAGATATAATGTCGTGTAACTAGGGCCTCCTGTCGGTTAGACCGTTCGCCGGGTGCAAGTCTTTCGATTTGACGCCACTTCGGCGACTTGCGCGTCGATGGGGATGAAATGATGATGATTAGGACAACACAACACCCAGTCCCTGAGCGGAGAAAATCTCCGACCCAGCCGGGAATCGAACCCGGGCCGTTTAGGAGTGACATTCTGTTGCACTGACCATTCAGCTACCGGGGATGGACTAAAGGGAGATGAAAATCTAATATTCATAAGGGGAGTTGGAACGCAGTTGTAGGAGAAGTAGAATGAAGGGATATGGGGGAATATGGGCTTGGTACTAGAAATGAGAGAGGTGAAACATTATTTGAGTTTTGCAATAAATTTCAGCTAATAATCGGAGCTATACTTGGAAAAGTCCGGCAGATATGGGAAGATTTCAGATTACATCATGGTCAGACAGAGATTCTGAAATCACATGGTGGATTGTAATGCATACACAGGAGCAGGTACAGACTCAGATCAAAATTTAGTAGTGAGGAAGAGTAGGCTGAAATTTAGGAGACTAGAGAGGACGAACCAATGGGCAAAGAAGGGGGATACAGAAGTACTAAGGAATGAAGAGATATGCTTCAAGTGTTCTGTGGCTATAGACACTGCGATAAGGAATATCTCAGTAGATAGTTCAGTTAGGATGGATGGACATCTCTAAAAAAAGCAGTCACGGAAGTTGGAAAGAAAAACATAGGTACAAAGGAGACAATTCTGAAGAAACCATGGGTAACAAATGGAATACCAAAGTTGACAGATGAAAGAAGGAAATACAAAAATGGTTCAAATGTCTCTGAGCACTATGGGACTTAACATCTGAGGTCATTAGTCCCCTAGAACTTAGAACTATTTAAACCTAACTAACCTAAGGACATCATACACATCCATGCCCGAGGCAGGATTCGAACCTGCGACCGGATCAGTCGCGCGGTTCTGGACTGAACCGCCTAGAACCACTCTGCCACAGCGGCCAGCGAAATACAAAAATGTTCAGGGAAAATCAGGAATACAGAAATACAATGTGCTTAGAAATTAAATAACCAGGAAGTGCAGTGAAGTGAAGGCGAAACGGCGGCATGAAAAATGTGAAGAAATCCAAAAAGGAATGATTCTCAGAAGGACTGTCTCAGCATATAGAAAAGTTGAAACCAACACTGTTAAGTGCAGAGGAGAGAGCGGATAAGTGGAAAGAGTACATTGAAAGCCTTTATAAGAGGGAAGACTTGTCTAATGATGGATGGCTGGCATAAAATTTAGTGTGTCTGGGATTGTAAAACAGTTAAGATCCTTAGACGCCAGCAAAGCATCTGGCCCAGACGGTATCCCCATAAGATTATATGTTGACCATGCTATAAATACAGCACAATTCTTATCCATCATCTATCAGAGATGTCCGCCCCCGGTATCTGAGTGGTCAGCGCGACAGAATGTCGATCCTATGGGCCCGGGTTCGATTCCCGGCTGGGTCGGAGATTTTCTCCGCTCAGGGACTGGGTGTTGTGTTGTCCTAATCATCATCATTTCATCCCCATCGACGCGACAAGTACGACAAGGACATAGTTTTTTGCTCCTACTGTTCAATCTACACATTGAAGAAGAAATTACGGAAATAAAAGGGATGTTCAAGAGTGGAATTAAAATTCAAGGAGAAAGGATATCAAAGATAAGATTCGCTGATGACATTGCTACCTTCAGTGAAAGTGAAGAAGAATTACAGGATCTGCTGAATGGAATGATTAGTCTAGTGAGTACGAATTTGGATTGAGAGTAAATCGAAGAAAGACGAATGTGATGAGTAGGCAGCAAAATAACGCATGACAGTCAGAGCAAAAAGGACATCAAAAGCAGATTCGCACTGGCAATAAGGGCTATTCTGCCCAAGAGAAGTCTATTAGTATCAAGCACAGGCCTTACTCTGAGGAAGAAATTTCTGAGAATATACGTCTGCAGCACAGCACTATATGGTAGTGAAACACGGGAAAGCCAGAACAGAAGAGAATCGAAGCATTTGAGACGTGGTGCTACAGAAGAAATTAGGTGGATTGATAAGATAACAAATTAGGGGGTTCACCGCAGAATCGGCAAGGAAAAGAATAAATGGACAATACTGACAAGAAGAAGGGCAGGATGGTAGTACATCTGTTAAGACATTAGAGAGCTGTAGAGGGTGAAAGCTGTAATGCAAGACAGATTTGAAATGCGTCCAGCAAATTACGGTTGTTGCAAGTGTTTCTCTGAGATGACGAGGACGGCACAGGTGAGGAAATCGTGGCAGACGGCATCAAACCAGCCAGGGGACTAATGACTCAGACAAAAAAGTTCAAAGTCGTGACGCATAACATAATGGCCACGTCATATACAGGGTGTTACAAAAAGGTACGGCCAAACTTTCAGGAAACATTCCTCACACAAATAAAGAAAATATGTTATGTGGACATTTGTCCGGAAATGCTTAATTTCCATGTTAGAGCTCATTTTAGTTTCGTCAGTATGTACAGTACTTCCTCGATTCACCGCCATGATTTCATACTGGATACTCTACCTGTGCTGCTAGAACATGTGTCTTTACAAATACGACACAACATGTGGTTCATGCACGATGAAGCTCCTGCACATTTCAGTCGAAGTGTTAGTACGCTTCTCAACTACAGATTCGGTGACCGATGGATTGGTAGAGGCGGACCAATTCCATGGCCCCCACGCTCTCCTGACCTCAACCTTCTTGACTTTCATTTATGGGGGGCATTTGAAAGCTCTTGTCTACGCAACCCCGGTACCAAATGTAGAGACTCTTCGTGCTCGTATTGTGGACGGCTGTGATACAATACGCCATTCTCCAGGGCTGCATCAGCGCATCAGGGATTCCATGCGATGGAGGGTGGATGCATGTATCCTCGCTAACGGAGGACATTTTGACATTTCCTGTAACAAAGTGTTTGAAGTCACGCTGGTACGTTCTGTTGTTGTGTGTTTCCATTCCATGATTAATGTGATCTGAAGAGAAGTAATAAAATGAGCTCTAGCATGGAAAGTAAGCGTTTCCGGACACATGTCCACATAACATAGTTTCTTTCTTTGTGTGTGAGGAATGTTTCCTGAAACTTTGGCCGTACCTTTTTGTAACACCCTGTATAAATGAGGGGAAATTCATCCATATATCTCTTGGTGCATGGGGGCGCAATAAAATGGCGGGAAACCAATCCCCACCACTGGACCAATGACGGTCAAGAATCCCTCCACTCCATCCCCCTCACCCTATGCCATCTTCCTCTTTTACAAGTGAGACTCTTGAATGGGTGAAGTTAACTCAGTTGCTGTGTCAATCCTTTAACAACAAATCATGTCAACTCGTGTCACTTGAATTCTAAATGCTAGTGACAATTTAATATTACTGTACATCATTCGAAGCACCAGCAGAGATCGCATCCTGGCAGTTATGTAGGTGCTCCCTCTCATTATTCCCAAAATTTTACATATTTTTCACCTTTGTTTCACAATTTACCCAATTATGCGAGTTCCGAACCACAACTCTCGACATCGTATTGAAGCATTACGTCTCATCATATCCATGTCCTGATGCCGTTGGCGTATCACAGTGCGGCGGCGTCCCAGTTTATGTTCTATTTCTGAGCCACCACTCCATTACTTGTCTGTGTGTGACATCATAATGTATGTGTTAGAAATGAATATATTGGCAGAAATAATAATGTTACATCAAACAAATGGCTTCATAGCAAATTCTAGAAATGGAAACCACAGTGAAAAACAGACAAAGCTTTGCACAGATGCATTAGGCAGTGTCTTGTATAGCCGTCGATCGCGTCACGTCGCACTTTGCAGTTCTGATCACGTAGTGGGCATGTAAAGAAGCCTGGAAAATATTGTCTCCGCAACCCCATACAATGTAACTGACATGCCTTTACTTCTTCACAACAATTCTCCGCCGCACACTGCAGGGGCAGAGAAGACGCTCCTGAAGCGTTTCGATGGGAAGTGTTCGATCACCATGGTATGTGGCCCCTAAGATTTTCATCTCTGCTTACATGAACCACTGGCTGTGAAGACATCATTTTGTCACAGACAACGAGTTGCGGATCAGCGTAGAGAACTGGCGGAAAATACAGGCGGCTGCCTTTTATGACGAGGGTATTGGAAAGTTGGTACAACGCTACGACGGCTGTCTAAGTCGGAGCGACGATTATATAGAGAAGTAGCTGATAGGTGTAGCTAACTGTTCCAAATAAAACATCCGTTATTTTCATTGTGGTTTGCATTTCGCGACCGATCGGAGCTTACTTTCTGGACAACTCTCGTATAAGAGAGTCTCTAACCAGAGACACTGTATTATAAGAAATACCACACCGCGACGGAAAAATCCTGCTATCCCAACACAACATTACTGGATTGCGTGACGTCACAGTAAAATTCTGATGATTCTAACAAAAGATAGTTTGTGTACTACAGTGCAATAAAAAATGCGCAACTAGAGATAGAGCTGACAAGTGACTGCAACAACTACAGCGAAAGAATTGTCGTCTGCAGAATAACCCACCCCTCGAACTCCGACGCACGGGGTACACCCACGATCACTGACTCCCCCCCCCCCGCCCAACCCATCAATGGCCAAGAAATGTGCAATGTAATAGGTGTAATCCTCTCCGGCCTAGAGGCTGACACAAAAGACACTGCTGCCACATCAGTTCTAACGGATAGATCTCCCACCCTCTGTAATAATGGCAAACAGATCCCAATATGCCGGTGGAAATATCAAAGACTGCCGCAAATACACACGTATATTATGAGGAACTCTCCATCGTGCATACGCCGGGTATTGCAAGTCGAACGAGTGAAGTGAGATGCTGATAGGGTATCGATCTCTCAGAGTGACCACGGCCGCCACCGACTGCACGGCCACGAACGAGAGAACTAGACATGTCTGCCCAATACTAAGCCAGACAGTCTTACCAGGCATGCTAGAGAAATTTGCTTAATCATCACCACCCCGATGGCTGGCATAAAAGGCACTCATACAGGGAGAGGAAATACGACCTAAGTAGAACTGTTGTAACTTGCAGACACCTACACACTCACCAGACAACATCTATGGACGCCTTCGCTAACGTTTAAGCGCCAAGCACACCCATCCCCTCTACTCCTCCTCTCTGGACCAATCAAAAACAGCCTCCCCCTCCTCCCCCAACCAACATGCTTTTAGAACACGCGCTTATGTGTAGGTTACTCCATTTTGATTAAGACACTTCATTGTAATTACTGTCGGCCCCCGGTAGCTGAGTGGTCAGCGCGACACAATGTAAATCCTAGATTAGATTAGATTAGATTAGATTTACTTTCATTCCAATTGATCCGTAGTGAGGAGGTCCTCCTGGATGTGGAACATGTCAGAAAAACAACAATACATGACAAATATTTACAACTAAAACAAATAAGCTAATGTACCATTCCACAGGTCCCAAGTGGAATGATCGTCATTTTTAATGAACACTAAGAGTCATTTTACAAATACTAATGCACTGAATTTAAAATAAAAAACGTTTTTTATTTATTTATAAGGTAATAAACATGTAATACAACTACTGTAATACTTATTTACAATGAACACATTACTGCACTGAAATGGTGCAGAAGTTAGATTATACTTACACACACACACAAATTTTCCGTGAACACATTACTGCACTGAAATTGTGCAGAAGTTATGTTGTACTTATATACAAATCAGTTGGTTTTACTAAGAAATTCATCAATGGAGTAGAAGGAGTTGGCCACCAATAAATCCTTTAGGCTTCTCTTAAACTGAATTTCATTGGTTGTTAAGCTTTTTATGGCTGCTGGCAAGTTATTGAAAATGTGTGTTCCTGAATAATGCACACCTTTTTGTACAAGACTAAGTGACTTTAAATTCTTGTGAAGATTATTCTTATTTCTAGTATTGATTCCATGAATTGAGCTGTTGGTTTGAAAAAGTGATATATTTTTAATGACAAATTTCATTAAGGAATAAATATACTGGGAAGCTGTAGTTAGTATCCCTAGTTCCCTAAACAGGCTTCTGCAGGATGTTCTTGAGTTCACACCACATATAATTCTTACTGCACGTTTTTGTGCCCGGAAAACTTTAGCTTGGCTTGATGAATTACCCCAAAAAATAATCCCATATGACATTATGGAATGAAAGTAAGCATAGTATGCCAGCTTTTTCATTTTTATATCCCCTACATCTGACAAAATTCGCATTGCAAACAGAGATTTGTTAAGACGCTTCAGCAGTTCTGTGGTGTGCTCCTCCCAATTGAATTTATTATCAAGCTGTAATCCCAAGAATTTAACACTGTCCACTTCTTCTATCTTCTTGTCATCATATGTTAGACATATACTCTTGGGACACCCCTTACAAGTTCTGAACTGCATGTAGTGTGTTTTTTCAAAGTTTAGTGACAAAGAATTGGCTAGGAACCAGTGATTAATGTCCACAAATATTTTATTGGCTGATCTTTCTAAGACTACACTTGATTTGCTATTTATTGCAATGTTTGTATCATCGGCAAACAAAACAAACTTGGCATCTGGTAATGTTACTGATGAAAGGTCATTGATATACACAAGAAAAAGTAAGGGCCCCAAAATGGAACCTTGTGGGACCCCACATGCAATTAGTTCCCAGTTGGATGATGCCTGATAGACATGTATCAAGCTCTTTCCTAATAACACCCTTTGTTTCCTGCCAGAGATATAAGATTTGAACCATTTTGCAGCATTTCCTGTTACACTATAATATTCTAGTTTACTTAAAAGGATATTGTGATTTACACAGTCAAATGCCTTTGATAGATCACAAAATATACCAGTTGCCTGCAATTTTTTGTCTAATGAATTAAGCACATTTTCACTGTAAGTGAAGATAGCCTTCTCAATATCAGAACCTTTTAGAAATCCAAACTGTGACTTTGACAGTATGTTATTTGAGATAAGATGGTTATAAAGACGACGGTACATTACTTTTTCGAAAATTTTTGAGAATGCTGGTAACAGTGAAATTGGACGGAAATTTGATGCTATTTCTTTATCTCCCTTCTTAAACAGTGGCTTAACTTCAGCATATTTCAGCCATTCAGGAAATATTCCACTGATAAACGACTGGTTACACAGATAGCTTAATATGTTACTTAGCTCAGAATCACATTCTTTAATTAACTTTGTTGATATTTCATCATACCCACTAGATGTTTTTGATTTTAAAGATTTTATGATGGACATTATTTCTGTTGGGGTAGTCAGGGTCAAATTCATATTATGGAAATTACTTGAAATGTCTGGTCTAAGGTAATCCATAGCAGCATCTACCGAACCTGACAACCCCATCTTTTCAGTAACAGTTATAAAATGTTTGTTAAAAAGTTCTGCAACACTATACACATCTGTCACCAATGTATCATTTACTCTTAATGCTATTTGTTCCTCTTCATGTCTGGTCCTACCGGTCTCCTCCTTCACTATATCCCATATTGTCTTTATTTTGTTATCTGATATGACTATCTTTTCCTTGTAATATATTTGCTTTGACATCCATATTACAGTCTTTAATATTTTGCAGTATTTCTTATAATGTGCTATAGCATCAACATTGGAAATGTTTCGGATTGACAGATACAGTTTTCTTTTTGTTTCACAAGATACCCTTATTCCTCGAGTAATCCATGGCTTCTTTGTAGATTTTCCTCTAACCTTGGTAAGTTTTGGGGGAAAGCAGTGTTCAAATAAGGTAAGCACTTTATTAGCAAAAATGTTATATTTTTCATTCATGCCATGAGCACTGTAAACATCAGTCCAGTGAATGTCTCTGAGGAGTGTCCTAAAATAATCAATTTTTGGCTTACTGATTACCCTCTTGAGCTCAGATTTAACAGATTTTATATCCTGTTCAGTATTAACATTTAACAGGAGGAACTGCATGTCATGGTCTGAGAGGCCATTGGCTATTGGTTTTGTAATATAATTTTGTTCATTGGACTTTTCTATAAAGATATTATCAATGGCTGTTTGTGAGCAAGTGGCTATCCTAGTGGGGAACTTTACTGTGGGAATTAAGTTGAATGATAGTGTTACTAACTCAAATAAGTTCTTATTCGGAGAGTCTTTAAGGAAATCTACATTGAAATCACCAGCAACCACTATTTCTTTGTTTTTGGTTATTAAATGGGCCAGTACAGCTTCAAGGTGGTTTACAAACAGATTAAAGTTACCTACAGGTGCTCGATATACACTTAATATTATGAAAGATTTTTTATGAAAATCTAATTCTGTTGCACATGCTTCCATATGCTGTTCTAGGCAAAATTTATGAATGTCTATGTTCTTAAATTTATGACAGTTCCTGATGAATGTGGCAACTCCTCCTTTCTCCATTTCTGATCTACAAAAGTGAGATGCTAACCTAAACCCTGTAACACTTAAAAGTTCTATACCAGTGGTCACATGATGTTCAGAGAGGCAGATTATGTCAGCTGGGTTTGAAGACTCTAATTCATCTATGCATATAGTTAATTCATTAATTTTATTTCTCAGTCCTCGAATATTTTGATGCAATAAAGATAGCTGACATTTCACATTGTCTGAGTTAAAATTGGGTGGAGTTAAAATATCTGCTGACAGTTGAAAATTCTTAACCAATGGCTGTTTATGTTGATGTAATAAGCTGGAATTATGTTTTTTGATTTCTTTTTCAAACTGAAGGTTTGTCTCAGTTCTAACCTCTCTTAAAATTTGCTTTCTTTCTGTCCTCCCTACCCTAAAAAAGGGTCTTTTCTGAATCCTATAACCACTGGTATTTTACCACTCATGACAGTGCCTCCCCCCTTTAACTTTCCTGCTATTTCCCCAGCCAATTTACCCTTCCCCTTCCTGTTGAGGTGAAGGCCATGCCTAGTATAATCCCACCTACTGAGAGAATCAACATGAACCACACCAATGTGTGACCCCGCACCCGACATGAGCAGCCGTTCCAGCTCCAAATTAACTCTCTTGACAGAAGAGTTCAAATGAGGTCGGTCATGGCGCCCAAGAACAGATACAAACTCAACACTAGTATGCTTCGATGCTGATGCAATCTTCGCCAGGTCACACTCTATACTGTACCCAGGATTTCTGTCAATACTGTTACCTGCCCCACCCACTATAACCACGGTGTCTTCCTTAGTGAAATCTTTGCAAAGTGATCCTAAATCCTCTGTCACCTGCTCCAGACCAGCACTAGGTTTAAAAAAATTGGTGACCTGGTATTCTGATCCTAGTTCATCCTGCAAGAGTTGGCCAACACCTCTTCCATGGGAACTACCTAACAACAACACTTTCTTTCTCTTTTCTGATTTCCCTACATTCTTACTTTTCAATCTGCTGCTGAAAGTTTGTTGTGCCCTGTCTACACCTGCAACTGCTTGAGGCTCACCAGCTTCTAAATGAAGCAACAGGTCAAATCTATTTTCCACATTCACCATAAAGCTGTCAGACAAAGTTCTAGGCCTGTTCCTCCTGTTGCCTGTTGCCACTTCCCACCTCTCTTTACCCTTCTCCCTCCTTAACCTGTCAAGATCTCCCCTGGCCTTTTCTAATTCAGCCTGAAGGGCAGAAATTTTCCCCTCCTGTTCCAGTATCTTCCTATCTCTACTACAAATCCTACAAAACCACTGATGAGTCTCATTTACTTCCCCTATTCCCACGCCACTACAGTCACCCACGTGGAAAAAACTACAGCACCCATCACACCAAAGCCCCGACCTAACAATTCTACGGCAAGTCAAGCACTTTTCACTCATGATAAACGTAATAGTTGATTAAGAATAAGTCAGTTAAATTACAGATAAACACGAAAATATGGTTACACAAATTTGGCCTATACGCAACTGTGTGTAAACAAAAACAAAAGTGCAAAGTTTCTGAAACAACAAGTTAAACTTTACGCTACTTTCCGGAAATGCTAGTTAAATAATGAAGAGGTAAGCTAAGTTAAATTGCTGGAGAGAGCAAGGAACAACTAAGCGAAATTCTATAGATTTGCTGCAGCAGAACCGACCCGAGTTCGATCCCGGCTGCGTCGGAGATTTTTCTCCGTTCAGGGACTGGGTGTTGTGTTGTTCTAATTACCATCATTTCATCTCCATCGACGCGCAAGTCACCGAAGTGGCATCAAATCGAAAGACTTGCACCGAGCGAACGGTCTACCCGAAGGGAGGCCCTAGTCACAAACACACAAAAAAAAGTGGTCAGCGCGACACAATGTAAATCCTAAGGACCCGGGTTCGATTCTCGGCTGGGTCGGAGATTTTTCTCCGCTCAGGGACTGGGTGTTGTCCTAATCATCATCATTTCATCCCCATCGACGCGTCAAATCGAAAGACTTGCACCCGGCGAACGGTCTACCCAAAGGGAGGCCCTAGTCACACGAAATTTACATTTTTACTGTAATTACTCTAAGTCTTGCATATTAACTTGAGGAAAATCCAATACGGCCAGCGCTGTTAACGTAATTTCAACTGTCCCAGTCCAAAGACACACACTGAACAGCTAGCACTCCATAGTATGTGGTGATGCTGTAAGACTCGTAAATAAATCCTGCAAGGACAATGACCGTGGACGAGATCCGCCAGGACTCCCAGGCAGAATGGAAACACATGTAACTCTCGCAATAATAGAGTGCGGTGTCAAAATGAGACTCTTAAACATACGCGGAAATAATCCAAAGAACATAAGTCCTCGTCACACAAAAACGAGACTGATCAATAGCCACAGTGCAGCAACAATAAACTCTTCCTACACACAAATTCAACGGCTCCTAGAGGTCATGATACCTCTACCGCTATACCATAAAACATGCAACCTTAGAAATCTGCATAGATCGAGCACTATCTGTCGATAAGCAGTCTCTGCAAAGACCAATTATTAAAATCAACTACCACCAACGTGATTCAAATTGCAAACAGCACACACAGACAATTACTTCTGGAAAAAATGGCTACACAGTCCTGATAACAGTAGTATCACCACCATTTCTTCCCGGTTCTTGTTACTCTCACAAAGCTCTTATAGATTCTACACACCAACTCCAATTGTCGTTCTGCTACTACTCCCCCCCCCCCCTCCACCCCCCACCCACCAGTGACTTTAGAGATTCCAATGGAATGCTATCTATCCCTTGGGAATGCTATCTATCCCCTCTGTATTATTTGACCTTAAATCTTCCAGAGCTCTTTCAAATTCGGACTCGTACTGAATCCCTTATGTCATCCATACCAACTCCAATATCTGCTTTTGTCACGACATCAGAAAAGTTCTCCCCCTCATAGAGGTCTTCAGTGTTCTCTTTCCACCCATCTGCTCTCTATTCTACTTTTAACGGTGGAATTCCCATCACAGTCTTGATGTTGCCAGCTTTCCTTTTAATTTCACCGAAAGTTGTTTCGACTATTTTATATGCAGAGTCAATCTTCCAGACGATCATTTCTTTTTCGATTTCTTGACATATTTCCTGTAGTCGTTTCGTCTTGGATCTGTTTCATCCCTAAGAGATTTATATTGCTGTAAACCTGAGTTTCCCTTCCTTCTTTAGTCAATCAGCCGAAGTGTTGTTCCTGTTACCCATGGTTTCTTCGCAGTTATCTTTCTTATACGTAATTTCTTCCTTCCATCTTCTATGGCTACCCTTTTCTGAGATGTCCATTCCTCATCGACTCTTCCTCACTAGTCTCTCAAACTTATGCCTACTCCTCATCATTTCTAAATTGTAATCCGAGTCTATATCTGCTCCTGGGTACGCCTTACAATCCAATACCTGATTTCTAAATTTTTGCTTGACCATGATATCATCATCATCATCAGTTATCTGCTATACTAGCAGGTCCTTTGCCTCTCCATTTTCTGCGATCCATTGCTTCCTTCTTAAGGCTGCTGTATGTTGTACCGTCCATCATGTCATTCAGTATCTGGAATCTCTTCCTTCCTCGCCTCCTTTTCCCTTCTACATAACCTTCTAAAACTGTTTTTTATCAGTCCGTCATTCTTTCTTAATATATGCCCAATCCAATTTCTTTTTCTTCTCTTTATTACATCTAGTAACTGTCTTTTCTCTCCCACTCTTCTCAGTACCTCTTCATTTTTTACTCTGTCCATCCAACTTATTCTTTCCATCCTCCGCCATGTCCAGATCTCAAAAGCCTCCAGCCTTTCTCTGTCTTTCTTCCTCATAGTCCATGTTTCAGCACCATATAGAAGAAAAATCCATACAAGACATTTTATGAGTCGCTTCGTGAGCTCTCTGTCCAGACCGCTGCAGAAAATTCTCCTTTTCTTATAAAACGCCTCTTTTGCCATTGCTATCCTTGTTTTAATTTCTGTGGTGCACTTCCAGTCGGTGTCTATCCTGCTTCCAAGATACTTAAAATTTTGCACCCGTTGTAGTATTTCTCCATTCAGCATAATTTTTATTTCCTTATTTTCTCCTAGTGCAATACTTTTGTTTTATTTGTGTTAATTTTCATTCCAAATTTTTTTCGTTAGTTTCAATGGTGTCCACCAAATCCTGTAATTGTTTTTCCCCTGTGGCTAGAAGGACCATGTCATCAGCAAACTTCACCCTACTCTTCTTCCTCCAATTTCTACGCCTTTGTCAACTAATGAGCATTGGTCAATCATATTTTCCAAGTAGAGGTTGAAAAGAGTAGGTGATAGACAGCATCCTCGTCTTACTCCTTTTCCTAGTCCGATCCAGTTTGTATTTTCTCCTCTCACTTTAATTGAAACTTTTTGATTAAGATATAATAAGTTTACAAGTCTTCTGGTTTTCCAGTCCACTCTCTTTTCCCTCATTATAGTCGCCAGCTTGTCCCAAACCACATTGTCAAATGCCTTTTCTAGATCGATGAAGCATATATATATATATAGGTCTCTTCCTTTTTCAATAAACCTTTCTCCCAAGATTCGTAGGAGCCCTATTGCATCTCTGGTGCCCGTATTCCGTCTAAAGCCAAACTGCTCCTCGCGAAGATTCTCCTCCATTACTTTTTCAAGTCTTTTATTAATTATTCTTAACATCACTTTGGGTGCTTGTGAAATGAGGCTGATTGTCCTGTGCTCGCTGCATTTCTTGGTTCCTTGTTTTTTCGGTAATGGAATCATTACTGTTGTCAGAAAGTCCTCAGGCCATTCACCACTGTCATATATTTTATTACATAATCTCAATATATCTCTTATTCCATCTTGGTTCAATCATTCTAATATTTCTCCCGGTATCGTATCCGTACCTATCGCTATGCCATTTTTCATTGCAGCTATGGCAGACTTTACTTCTTCCATTATGATGTTTGGTCATTTCTCGTCATCACTTACACTGTTGTGTGATTCAAGTTCCAGAGTTTCTGGTTTGCTATTTGTGTCATATAGCTCTTTTAGATATTCTTCCCATCTCTGGAGGACATCGTCACGATCTTTGTACACTACCTCTTCGTCTTTACTCAAAATTTCCATAGTAGCACTTCCTGCTCTGTTTTGTTCCCATGTCATAGTCTTTACTCTGTTGTGTAGTAACTCGTTTCCTGTCCAGTTTTTCAATTTCATCACATTCGTCTTTTACCCATTTTTTCCTAACCTGCTCTGTTTCTCTTCGCAGTTCATTATTTAACCTTCAGTATATCTTTCTTGCATCTTCAGTGCTCTTGTTTTTCAATTTTCTTCTCTCCTCCATCTTGGAAATCATTTCTTGTGTGACCCATGGTTTTTTTGACCTTTTCCCTTTTACATATCCTATATTTTGCTGTCCTGCTTTAATGATTTCTTCTTTCAGCATATTCCAGTACTCGTTGGCATTATCAGGTGGTTCTTTGTCTCGTAATGTGTTTAGAAACTCCCGAGACAGCATTTCTGTAATTTGTTCTTTGTTGGATCTTATCTTCTCTAGATCCCACTTCATCACCATGGTCACCTTCTTCAGTTTTTTCATTCTTATTTCTATTTCTGCTATAAGTAAGTTGTGGTCACTATTAATATCTGCACCTGGTAATGTGTGCACCTTCTTGATTCCATTCCTGTATCTTTCTTCTACCAGTATAAAATCGATTTGGTTTCTGTATTTATCCCCTGGTGATTTCCAAGTGTAGAGCCTCGTCTTGTGGTTCTCGAACCATATGTTTGCCGCTATCAGCTGCCTTTCCCTGCAGAAGTCAATTAGCCATTCACCTCTATCATTTCTCCTTCCAAGACCATGACTGCCTACTGTTTCCCTCTTTCCCTTTTCCCACAATGGCGTTCCAGTCTCCCATTGCTATTTTGCAGCATTTTTTTTTATTTTCGACCATTATTCTCTCTATTACATTGTACGTTTCCTCTACAATTTGGTCATCATGTTCTGAAGTTGGCATATATACCTGGACAATCAGTAAATCTTTTTATGCTCCTTTCAGCCTTACATCAATAACCCGGTCATTTGCATAGTTTACATATTCCACACATTTAGCCAATTTCTTTGTCAAAATCATTCCTACTCCATTCATTCCTTTTACTTCTCCTCCTGAGTAGTACAACACATATTCATCTGACTGCAACTCTCCATGTCCATTCCATCTTACCTAAGCAATTCCTACGAGGTCCAGATGGTTCTTCTCCATCTCTCTTTTAAGGTTTTCTAGTTTTCCTGCTTGTAACAGAGTTCTAACATTCTAGGTACCAATTCTCGTTTTGATTATTTGCCTCCTTCCAAGTTGTCCCCGCCCCCCCCCCCCCCCCAGAGATCCGAATGGGGGACTATTTTACCTCCAGACACTGATTTAACATGAGAGGAAGCCATTTTTGTGCATAAAATGGAGACCGCACTATGCAGGGAAGATAATCTGCGGTGGTATTCCGTTGCCTTCCGCAGTTCTGGAGGCCGCCCCTAACATAGGATACAGACGCCTTTTGCAGCCGCCCGCTCCGGGTCAGACGCTGCATGAGAAGTATAGGTTGGAAAATGAAAGACCCCTAGCCCTCGAAACCTAATAGCATCAGGGTCGGAAAAGAACAAGAGCTGGTCGAGGGTGGCCAGATAGGAAAGATAAAAGTGAGGAGCCTGGCATAAGTAAGTGGAAGCAATGCCAGGACTCAGCTTGGGGCCCTGTGGTCGCCAGCCACGTAATCACTAGGTGTGACTCCCTGAGGAGGACCATGACATAATCTAATACCGGAAGATTTCAATTAGACCATGACATAATCTAATTGAAATCTTCCGGTATTTCCCGACCTTTTCCCATTATATCTCCTCCTGATGTGATTCTTGAACATAGTATTCCCTATTACTAGCTGAAATTTATTGCAGAACTCAATTAGTCTTTCTTCTCTCTCATTCCTATTACCAAGTCCATATTCTCCTGCAACCCTTTCTTCTACTCATTCCCCTACAACCGCACTCGAGTACTCCGTGACTGTTAAGTTTTAATCTCTCTTTGCGAACTGAATTACCTGTTCAATATCCTCATATACTTTCTTTATCTGTTCATCTTCTGCTTGCGACGTTGGCATGTAGACCGGAACTATTGCTGTCGATATTGGTTTGCTGTCGATTCTAATGAAAACAACCCTATCAATTAAATGTTAACAGTAACCCACTCTCTGTCATACCTTCCTGTTCATAACGATTTCTACTGCCATTATACCTTTTCCTGCTGCTGTTGATATTACTTGTCATCTTTTCGTTTCACTTCACTGACGCCCCAACTATATCTAGATTGAGCCTTAGCATTACCCTTTTCAGATTTTCTAGCTTCCTACCGCGTTCAAAATGTCATTCATGCCCTGACTCATAGCTGGTTATTCTATCTTTTTCTCATGCTCACCTGCCCTTTGGCAGTCTCCTCTCAGAGGTTCGAATGGGGGACTAAATTGGAATCTTTTGCAATGGAGATCATCATGACACTATTACAGACCAGATGTCCCGTGGACCCACTTTATGTGTGTTTAATGCAGTGATTTCCCTTGCCTTCTCCATGCTCGGGCCGTTGATCCTTGCTGATTCTTCCATCTTTTAGTGGCAGTTACCCACCCCAAGTGCAGTTTCCCACCCCAAGGCAAAATGGTCCCCTGAACCTCTGTCAGCTTCTCCGCCCCCTTTGACAAGGCCGTTGGCAGAATGAGGGTGATTCACACGCCGGAAGTCTTAGGCTGCCGTTGCTGATGAATTTTATTCAAAACTTAAGCAGTGACGGAATTCGAGTCCGGGATCGAGGATGTTTTGCTTACAAGTGAAATACACCGCCCCTAGATCACAGGTGGAACCCAAGAACATATAACTGTGTAATATCTCAAGTTCCTTTGAGTGATGTCATCAACTATTGCTTATTTCAAGAACATCGTCAAGGATATTGGAGATAGTGCACACTCCATGGCAGTTTTCAGAAGATGCCTCTTGGTTCACAGCCAACTGCTTTGTAGTGATACGAATATTTTGATTCTTCAGTGCAAAGTTGAAACTGTGATGTTGAGACAATGTTAGGTACTAACAGATATATTTTTAAAACTGTAAGTGATGTCAGAGGGCGAGATGGCTAAGGAACGCCATTTGCCACACTTGGTAACACGTGTCTCTTGATCGCGTACTGGGAGGAATTTTGTACAATGACACCTTCTTCATCTACATCTACATCAACATCTACATGTCTGCAATTGACACTTAAGTGCATGAAAGAGCGTTTATCGAACGGCTTTAGACTATTTCTCTTCCGGTACACTCTGTAACAGCGCGTGGGAAAACGAACACTTAAATCTTTTTGTGCTATCTCTAATTTCTCTTGTTTTATTACGATAATCAGTTCCCCCTGTGTGAACTTGGCGTCAACAAAATCCTTTCGCATTCAGAGTAGAAAGTTGGTGACTGAAGTTATTTCGTCGTAGCGGAAAACGTCCTTGTTTTAATGATTGCACTCTCTCCCCTATTTCGCAAAAGTACAAAAGGAGCTGCCCTTCTTTGAACTTTTTCGATGCCCTATAATATGGATACCATACTACGCAGTGATATTCTGAAAGAGGATGGACTTGCGTAGTGTAGGCAGTGTTTTTAGTAGGTCTGTTGCATCTTGTAAGTGTTGTGTCAATAAAATGCACTATTTGGTTCGTTTTCTCTAGATAATTTTCTACTGGCCGTTCCAATTTAAAATGTTCGTAATTGTAAAACCTAGCTATTTAGTCGAATTGACGCCCTTTAGATTTGTTTGATGTAACAGAAATGCAACGGATTGCTTTCAGTACTCAAGTGGTTGAGTCGACGACTTCATGCTCTCCATTATTTGAGACGTTTGCCACTTTTCACACCACACAGACATCTAAATCATTTTTCAGTTGTTTTTGATCTTCTGATGATTCTGTTGAACAGTAAATCACAACAACATTCGCAAACAATGTAAGTGGACTGCTCAGAGTGTCTCCTAAATCGTTTATACAGATTAGGTATAGTAGAGAGCCTAAAACACTTCCTCGGGGAACACCAGATATCATTTCTGTTTTAATCGATGATCTCCTGTCGATTACCGCGTGCTGTGACTTTTTTGAAAGGAAATCGTGAATCGAATTGCACAAGTGAGACAATACTCCACAGTCACGCAATTTGATTAGAAATCTTTTTGAGGAACGGTGTCAAAAGCCGTCTGGAAATTTAGAATCATGAAATCAAATTGAGATGCCCTGTCGATTGTATTCATTACTCCATGCGAACCAAGAGCTAGTTGTGTTTCATAAGAACGATATTTTCTGAATCCGTGCTGATTGTGTGTTAATAGATCGTTTCCTTCAAGGTAGTTCATAATATTCAAACACAGTGTCTGTTTCAAAATACTACCGCAAATCGACGTCTGCGATATGGGTCTGTAATTCTTCGGATTTTCTTTCTCGAGTATTGGTGTGATCTGCACAACGTTCCAGTGTTTAGGTACGGATCTTTCGACGAGCGAGGGTTGTATATGATTGCTAAGTCTGGAGCTGTCGTATCAGCGTAATCTGAAACCGCTTTGATGGCATTGTCATCGGTAACATTACCACTACTGTTCTGCAGTTAAAGTATTTCTTACCACTGGCATACTTTACATCGACCAGAACCACTTTGGCTTTTCTACTAGATTTCGAGAGAGGGTTTCGTTGTAAAGACTATTAAAAGCATCTCACATTGAAGTCTGAACTAAGTTTCGAGCTTCAGTAAAACATCGCCAATCTTGGGACGAGAAGTGCGAGTGAAGACGTTAAGTTCAAACTCAGCGAATAAGACACAGATAATTTTAGTCTCAGGTCTCGTGCAAACATCGACCTTACCAGAAACACGTTCTTACATTACCTACGGCACCAATTGTGTTAGCAACCCGGGCGGACCCAGTGGAGTTGGTACTGTGAAACCAAATGCCGAAGAAAGCCAAACGGTTTTTGAGATGGGGACTCGTAGACGGACACTGTGAAGCACCTTTTACGTAATCGACATTCTTGTCTCAATTGATCACTCGAGGCGAGGCAAGTGAGTCTACTGCAGCTCCCGTAACGTTTTATTTCTATGCTGAGTCTCCTCTGTCTCGATTAGTCGTTTTCATTTACACGCCAGCGCCCAAATTGCGCCTGTGCACTTTACATCTCAGTGGTGAAGGTGAGGCTATGAAGGACTATATTTTTTACTATTAAATCGAAATACAATAAGAAAACGTAGTAACAAGCAACGATAACAGAGTTTATTAACGGACAAAGTACTTGTCCTTATTAAAGGTCGTGTGGTAAATTCTATATGCTCCTGGGAACTGAAAGAATAGGAAATATGCTGTCCAAACATTTAAAAACATATACCATTTTTGTTTGAGAAAATACACTACTGGCCATTAAAATTGCTACACCACGAAAATGACGTGCTACAGACGCGAAATTTAACCAACAGGAAGAAGATGCTGTGATATGCAAATGATTAGCTTTTCAGAGCATTCACACAAGGTTGGCGCCGGTAGCAAAACCTACAACGTGCTGACGTGAGGAAAGTTTCCAACCGATTTCTCATACACAAACAGCAGTTGACCGGCGTTGCCTGGTGAAACGTTGTTATGATGCCTCGTGTAAGGAGAAATGCGTACCATCACGTTTCCGACTCTGATAAAGGTCGGATTGTAGCCTATCGCGATTGCGGTTTATCGTATCGCGACATTGCTGATCGCGTTGGTCGAGATACAATGGCTGTTAGCAGAATATGGAATCGCTGGGTTCAGGAGGGTAATGCGGAACGCCGTGCTGGATCCCAAACGGCCTCGTATCACTAGCAGTCGAGATGACAGGCATCTTATCCGCATGGCTGTAGCGTATCGTGCAGCCACGTCTCGATCCCTGAGTCAATAGATGGGGACGTTTGCAAGACAACAACCATCTGCACGAACAGTTCGACGACGTTGGCAGCAGCATGGACTATCAGCTCAGCGACCATGGCTGCGGTTACCCTTGACGCTGCATCACAGACAGGAGCGCCTGCGATGGTGTACTCAACGACGAACCTGGGTACATGAATGGCAAAACATCATTTTTTCGGATGAATCCAGGTTCTGTTTACAGCATCATGATGGTCGCATCCGTGTTTGGCGACATCGCGGTGAACGCACATTGAAAGCTTGTATTCGTCATCGCCATACTGGCGTATCACTCGGCGTGATGGTATGGGATGCCATTGGTTACACGTCTCGGTCACCTCTTGTTCCCATTGACGGCACTTTGAACAGTGGACGTTAAATTTCAGATGTGTTACGACCCGTGGCTCTACCCTTCATTCCATCCCTGCGAAACCCTACATTTCAGCAGGATAATGCGCGACCGCATGTTGCATGTCCTGTACGGGCCTTTCTGGATACAGAAAATGTTCGACTGCTGCCCTGGCCAGCACATTCTCCAGATCTCTCACCAATTGAAAACGTCTGGTCAATGGTGGCCGAGCAACTGGCTCGTCACAATACGCCAGTCACTACTCTTGATGAACTGTGGTATCGTGTTGAAGCTGCATGGGCAGCTGTACCTGAACACGCCATCCAAGCTCTGTTTGACTCAACGGCCAGGCGTATCAAGGCCGTCATTACGGCCAGAGGTGGTTGTTCTGGGTACCGATTTCTCAGGATATATGCACCCAAATTGAGTGAAAATGTGATCACATGTCAGTTCTAGTATAATATATTTGCCCAATGAGTACCTGTTTATCAACTGCATTTCTTCTTGGTGTAGCAATTTTAATGGCCAGTAGTGTATATACTTGCAAACACAAGCAATATCTTCTGAATCTTGTTTTCTTGCTAACTGCGAAATAACATCGAATTGCGTCATCAAATAATTCTGGCTTATTGTTTTCAGATGTTTCGCCTCTCTTGCAGAAGAACACTCCATAACTCCGTAATTTCGAGCGAGCAGAGCTCGGAAGACCCAGTGGTACCGAACGACCAACGTGTCATCCTCAGTCGTTAGGCGTCACCGCATGCGGATATGGAGGGGTATGCGGTCAGCACACCGCTCTCGCGACCGTTGTCAGTTTTCGTAACCGGAGCCGCTACTTCTCAATCAAGTAGCTCCTCAATTGGCCTCATAAGGGCTGAGCGCAGACTGCTTGCCAACAGCGGTCGGCAGAACCGGACGGTCACCCATCCAGGTGCTACCCAAGCCCGACAGCGCTTAACTTCGGCGATCTTATGGGAAGCGGTGTTACCACCTAATCAAAGCCATTGGCCAGCAAAACAATACTAGGAAAAATACCAGGACCTCGTGAAACCTTTTCAGTGTGCTGCGAAAAGAAAAAAAAGCAACACAGTAACGATTAAGAAGACGCGAGAGAAAACACAAGATACAGCTCTATAGTAGAGTGAGCGTGGCCAAAATTGGGTAATTTTCAATGTTAGCAGAAGCCTCCAAAATCCTTGTTTCTCCACACGCGCAATGTGCAACATACTGGGAAACTTAAGACACTGTACTCGACACAATCTATAGATCATTGACGGCGTAGTCTCACTCGTGACATGGTTGGCTGTTGATTTACAAGCAGGCACGAAAGGCGCACGCACTTCGAGCAGTTGATTTTGACCAGAAAGTCGTTCCTGTGAAACCCCCTTTAGAGAGGAGACGAGACGCGCAGCCGAGACGTTGTAGGCCTCTCTCCGACGCCGGGTCCTTGCGCCACTGACAACACTGTCGCCGCAGCAAGGCACTTTGCAGTATGTAAGTAAGCACCGCGTCTGGCAATTATTCCTCTGTTTTCTCCCATATTCATCAGATTTCTGTGCTCTATAGCTTGTGCGTTGATATGCATTAAGAATACATGCAGTTTATACCAGGATTAGTGTGCTTATAGGTTCTTTAGTTTACCCAGCCAAAATTATATATTGGAAACTATCCACGGTCACAATATTGCTGTCCAAACCCGCGAGTGATATCGAACCGACGCCTGTTGATCCAGAGGATTTCCACGCAGCTGTTCAAAACAGAGAAAGTAACTTTCACATGACGTGTCGCTGCCAAGTAAGATAGCCCGCTGAAACTTGGACTATACATCGAACTAACTGCTACAGTATAGTGCAGAAAATAACTGAAAGAAATACGCAATGAGACGTACAGAAATGACATTTTTATCCGAAGACAATAATTACATTCAAGCCACCGTGATGGTGCCCGGACATCTCGCGATAAAATAAAATGTATGGGCGCGCGAGGCTTTTTAATGATTGTGATTTGGATTTGATTTTGAATTGAATTGAAATTATTTTTGAGATTTTATTTATACTTTTGAGTTCATTGCTTTTGATAACTGGCTGATTAATAAAGATTAAGATGAGCAAACTTTATGCTCACATTAAAGTTACTTTAATATGAGCCAGTCTAGAAACACATTGCATTTAAATTGTAAACTGAAATAATATTTTTGTTTTTGCCTCGGCTAATATTTTTAACAAGCATGAGTTCTTTGTTACAATTTTCAGCTGCCGACACACGCGAGGGAATTGTTCTTACCGCCGTTACCAAATAATTGAAGTCCGAGTCGTGGCTCTGGACCTCGGCGACTAAATGAAAATAAAAATCTTAAAAACTATGCTTTCTTCCGCTGCGTCAGGCGGCTGTGGAAAAAATATTTGTTATGTTTGGAGCGAGCGATCTCTTCGCTTCCGCTAAATTCGCGAATTAAAAAAAAAGCCATGTAATGGCGTCTATGGCTGCAGCGGTAACTTTAACTGTTGAGCTGAAGATTACTCAGAATACTGGTTTTATAGGGAAACAGACATAACACAGGGCTCACCTTCTACAAATAAAGGTGAAAAATAACTTTAAAATATTATATTATTGAACTAATATCACAAATGAGCTTACATTCGTCAGCAATTAACAAACATGTCCGACGTCTACCACATCAGACAAGAGAAAAAAAATAGAAGAGCGCTGTTCTTCTTCACATTATTAGATTATATTGTGCATAATTAGTAATCTTTGCACTCAGACGTTGAAAGTAACATTTTACATAATTAATAATACAAATGAGAAAAATTTACGCCGCCTATGCGGCCAGTATCGCACTCAGTATAATACGGGGTGTTCAAAAAGTCTCTCCGCAGTGCCGTATGATTGTTAGCCGCGTGTGACGTATGATTGTTCGTCTGCCTGGGTTACGTCCCTTCAAGTAGACTCTCCCAACATTCCACTGTTTCGTTTATCTCAGCCAGCGTCAGTAGTATCGTTGGTGCGTGCCGTTACGTGTTGACGTGAACGTTTAAGTTTAGTTCCTTTGTTCGTTTGTTTCGTTTTTGTCACTGTTAAAATGCTAACCATTGAAGAACTTGTGTTCAAAGCTGGCGGTAAATACACATTTTCAGTTCGTCAAACATTTAATTCAGTTTTTCCGGAGACAACACTCCCACATCGCGATACTGTGCGAGATTTAATTAACATATTTCGAAGTACGGATTCAGTGACAGATGGACCGAGAAGTGGTCGTCCTAGCGTTTTGTCTGAGGATAAACTACTCGATATTTCCGATAAAATGTCCATGAGTCCGAACAAGCCATTAAGAAAACTCGCCCAGGTCATCGATGTTAGTGTCGGAACGGCCCACACAGCTGTAAAGAAAAAATTAGAGCTTTTCCCATACAAAGTGACAGTCGTGCAAAAACTGAAAAATACTGATCATGGCAGGAGACTGCATTATTGTCAATGGTTCAAAAATTTCGTTCAACAAAATGGAAGGGACATTCTTAATGAAACGTTTTTCACTGATGAGGCATTGTTTCATCTATCCGGGCACATGAACTCGCAATGTATTCATGAGGAACTACTTCATTCTGTGAAAAAAAGAAGTTTGGATTGCAATTGCTAGACGTCGGATTGTGGTCCCATATTTTTCAACGAAACAATAAGCGCACAACGACACTGCAGTGATATTCTGTACCCATTCATAGGAGAACTTGTGTTAAGTGAAATTCTGAACGGTTATTTTCAACGAAATGGTGCAACTGCGCATACAGCTCGCGTTTCAATGTCACTGCTCGCTGATGTTTTTGATGATCGCATAATTTCACAGAGACTTTGGCCTCCACGATCGGCTGACTTAACACCACCTGACTTTTTCTTCTGGAGTGCAGCGAAAGCAACTGTCTATAAAAACCGCCCAAAATCCATCGATGAAATGAAAACTGCAATATCCACTTCCACTGCTTCTGTTACAGAAGAAATGTTACAGCTTGTGTTTGGAAAGATGATTAGACGAATTGAATTGTGTATTCAACAACAGGGGGGACACTTTCAACATTTAATGTGAAAATTTGAAACTAAAAATGAATATTCAATAAATTAATAACTTGTATTTCACTGAGTTTCATTTCGGTATATTCACTGCGCGACTAACAATCATACGGCACTGCGGAGAGACTTTTTGAACACCCCGTATTTCGGATGGAGATGAAAGCTCTCGTCCATATTAAATCTTTTTAATCATTGCGTTTAATTTTTTCGATATTTACCACTGGGGACGGAACAGACGTTACAAAAGTCAGGACGTGCTTCTTAATGGTGTGTGTGATCACCATGGACAGCAGTGCATGCTCTGAAAACGCTCCCATGCTGGTCGCAAGGTTGGTAAGGAGTTCTTTCGTTCAACAAAATGGAAGGGACATTCTTAATGAAACGTTTTTCACTGATGAGGCATTGTTTCATCTATCCGGGCACATGAACTCGCAAAATTCTCGTATGTGGAGTACTGCAAATCCATCGGCTGACAGCTGCTAGATGGTCGTTGGTGCATTTGGACGTGCTGCGCTATTTCTCCCCAGCGCATCCCTCAAGTGCTCTTTCCAGTTGCCCAGATCGATGCGGTGGCGCATTGTCATCCATAAAGAATAAGCCAGGGTCGAATGCACCCCTGAAAAGACGCACCATAACATCTGGATCATGTTCAACAATGTTCCTGGGTGCATTATGTGTTCCAACCTCTCCCCGTATGAGAGTAAAGTCCAGCATTGTCGAACATGACCGTATTGATAACTTAGATGTTACAATGTGGAGAGGCATAATGTTCCATTGGTGTAGTGACCTCCAAATTTTTGAACACGGTATACTCGCCGGAAAACATTACTATGACATTGTACTCCTTCTCCCTGCGCCTCTTTCAGGTATGCATTCGGCCCTGACTCCATTGTTGTGCAAGGCACTGCGCAAGTGAAGGAGCTCTCGGAACAGGATTTTCAGCGAATGGATTGGCCTGACCGTTCAGCCGACTTAAATCCCATGGAGCATGTGTGAGATTCGTTCGGGAGGCGTACTGCACCAAGTCCATTTGCATCAGTGGCCACCCGGCAGTTGCCAACCGCGCTGGAGGAGGAACCCCACCATAAAAAATCCTTACCAACTTTGTGGCCAGCATGAGAGCGTGTTGCAGAGCATGCTCTACCGCCGTCCGTGGTGATCACACAATCTATTAAGAGCCGTGCCCCATCTTTGGTAATGTCCAAGGGCCCTTCGTGAACCTCAGTGACTTCAATGTAATTATCGTCTTCGAATAAAAATGCTGCACCTCATTGCGGATTTCTTCCAGTTATCTTTTGTCCTATAGTGTAACAGTTCTTTCTATGTATTCTCCAAGTTTCATCGAGCTATCTTTAGGATTCCAGTGCGTTTCGATTAATGTGCGAGCTTCACAGGAATCATAGTGTTACATTAATGTGGAGACGATATTTATGCAATTATTTCAGCTAGCCACACTGGTGCAGTCTGTGGCATGAGAAATTAATTGATCTCAGATGGTGACCATGCTGCTGACCAACGAATGGAGTACTACAACTACCTATAGATGTGCTTCGCCACTTGCTCTTCATCACACTCAGGCGTTTGTCACGCATAATACTGGGCCGCGCCGCAGTGCATGGAGGACTCCAAAAGTTTGCAGTATAAACTTCTAATGTAAACAATTTACGGGGAATGAGACGAAATTTGGTCTGCCTCATTCATAAAGTTGCAAGGCATCTTCTGCTATTAGACGGTAACAATACGAAAATACACTATCTGACAACAATAGTCCCTATGTATAGAACAAATATCCACTATATGTCGCGAAAAGCAGAATTGACCACGAGGAGCCACGAGAGGCGCACCCGCCAGTATAGAAGGAGGCATGGACTATATATAGTGTTTTCGGTAGAGAAGCAGTAAAGGCAGAATAGATCGGTCGGGAGAGCTCAGTGACTTCAAACGTGGGCTAGTCATTGGATGCCACCTGAGTAAGAAATCCTTCAGCGACATTTCAACCTTTCTGCAACTGCCCAAGAGACTGTGAAGTGAAAACGTGAAGGAATAACCATAGCTAGACCAACACCAGGCAGAGCCCATGTACTGACGAACAGACACCATCGAGCACTGTGGAAGGTGGTTGTCAAAAATCACATCAAAACGGCGGAAGAAATCACTCGTCAGTTCCAAAGTGCTGTCAGCAGTCCAGCTAGCACAACGACTGTGAGGAGGGAGTTAAAAAAGTGGGATACAATGGTCGAGCAGTTCTTCAACTCCACATATTTCTGTAGTCATTGTTAAGTGACTTTGAGGTGATTTAAAGAGCGAGGCTTCTGGACAGTGGATAAGTGAAAACTAGTAATTTGGAGCGGTGGATTAGGGTATACCATGTGCTAATCCACTGGAAGGGTTTCGATTTGGCGAATGACTGGAGAACATTGTCTGCAATCACGCATAGTGGTTGGTTGGTTGGTTGTTTGATTTGGGGAAGGGTTCAAACAGGGAGGTCCCATTGGATTAGGGAAGGATGGGGAAGGAAGTCGGCTGTGCCCTTTCAAAGGAACCATCCCAGAATTTGCCTGAAGCGATTTAGGGAAATCACAGAAAACCTAAATCAGGATGGTCAAAGCGTGTTTGAACCATAGTCCTCCCAAATGCGAGTCCAGTGTGCTAACCACTGAGGTACCTCAGTCGGTCACGCATAGCCAACAGTGCAGTACACAAGAGGTAGCGTTACTGTAGGTGGGTGTTTTTCGTGGTTAGGGTGAGCTCCCCTTATTGCCCTCAAAAAATTCGGAAGTATATGAATACATTTTACAGAACAGCGTACTGAGTATAACAGAGGAACAGTCTGGAGACAATGATTGCGTCAGCATGACAGTGCACCCCCTCGTAAAGCGGCACCTGTGAGACTAGATTAGATTAGATTAGTTTTTCGTTCCTTAGATCCGTGCTGAGGAGATCCTCGTGGATGTGGAACATCTCAAATTTTTTAAGTAAGTATTTCAGGCTCCTTTTAAACTGATCTTTATTTGTAACTAAATTTTTTAAGTTTGCTGGCAAATTATTGAAGATGAGTGATCCTGGGTAGTGGACCCCTTTTTGAACTAAAGTAAGTGCTTTTAAGTCCTTGTGCAGATCATTTTTGTTCCTGGTATTGTATGTATGAGCTGAGCTGTTTGTTGGAAAAAGAGATATATTATTTAAGGCAAATTTCTTTGTGGACAGGGCCTGGCCTCCCCAGAGTCCCGACGTGACCCAAAGGAACTCCGTCAGCATGAGCTACATCGTCGATTTTGCTCCAGACGCCAGCATCCAACATCACTAGCTTCTCTGGTTTCGGCTCTTGAGGCAAAAAGTCAGCCATTCCTCCACAGACATCCAGACACCTCACTGAAATTGCACCCAGCAGAGTCCAGCCGTCACAGACGCTAAACGTGGACACACGCCATATTAATGTCGACTCACAGGTGTCCGGATGCTTTTGATCAGATAGTATGTAGTATTTCAGAAAACTTTTCTGTAGTTTGTTTCTTTTTCTTATAATTCTTTTACTATTACTTTATAAGTATCATGCGCAAAGTGGAAATGGTGCCCAACAGTCAACCAACGCAATAAAAATACTTATGCAATATTTGCGTCTTTCGGTTACTAAATGGCGGGTTCAGTCAGTCCACGATTAAAGTGCAACTTTAAGCTGCTGTTTGTGTGTATGCCATTATGTAACCGCGAGATATTGCATAATTTAAGCGAGCTTGCCGCTTCTCTGCCCTTCGCCTACGTCGCTAATCCAGTGACAGTACGTCGGAGAATGAAGTGCCTGAGCGCTTATCAAATCAATGTACATGTTACCTCTGCCGCTGGACTGGCTACGAATGGTGTGCAGTGCACAGACATCCTTAAATGTACATACCTTAAATAGATACTCATTATTGACTGCCCCACACTGACAAAGAACTACTCAAACTTGATTGACAATATTGTCATAGACAATAACAGAATGGTGACATAGGTATAAGACAAATTCGAAATGATTTTTCTGTCCATGATGGGCCCTACTAAGAAATTATATCACTAGATCCTACACATTAATCAACAATGAAAATCTGCACATCTTCAGCAGCCCCACAGGAGGGCAGTGTCTGTACTTTTCTTTTGAATCATCAGTCTTCTGACTGCCGTGAATTCCTCTCCTGTGCCAGTCTCTTCATCTCAGAGTAACACCTGCAACCAACGTCCTCAATTATTTGCTGGATATATTCCAGTCTCTGTCTTTACAGTTTTTACCCTCCACAGCTCCCTCTAGTAACATGAAAGTTATTCCTTCATGTCTTAACAGATGTCACAGCATTCTGTCCTTTCTTCTAGTCTTCTTTTTATATGTTTCTTTCCTCTCCGATTTTGCGCACAACCTCCTAATTCCTTACCTTATCAGTCCATCTAATTTTGAACATTCATCTGTAGCGCCACATCTCAAATAACCTCGATCATCTTCTGCTCTGGTTTTTCTACAGTCAATGTTTCACTAGCACACAATGCTGTACACAAAACGTACATTCTCAGAAATTTCTTCTTCAAATTAAGACAGATACCAGTAGATTTCCCTTGGCCAGGAATGTCCTCTTTGTCAGTCTAGTATGCTTTTTACGTCCGCCTTGCTCTGTCCATCATGGGTTATTTTGCTGCCTACGTAGCAAAACACTTTAACTTCGTCTGTTTCGTAATCCTTTACACTGATGTTAAGCTTCTCGCTGTTCTCATTTCTGTTATTTCTCTTTACTTTCGTCTTTCTTCGATTTACTCTCAATCCATATTCTTTACACAGTAGACTGTTCAATACATTTAGCAAATCATGTAATCACTTTCAATGAGGAAAGCAATGTCATCTGAGAATCTTATCACTGGTATCCTTTCACCTTGAATTTTAATTCCATTCCGGAACCTTTCTTTTATTTCCATCATTGCTTCTGCGCTATATAGATTGGACAGTAGGTTCGAAAGACTACATCCCTCTCCTACACCCTTTTTTAATCCTAGCACCCATCTTGGCTCTTGTACAAGTTGCATATTACCCATCTCTCCTTGCAGCTTTCCTTGTTTTCCTCAGAATTTCGAACATCTTGTATAATTTGACACTGTCGAACGCTTTTTCCTATTCGGTAAATGCTATGAACGTGTCTCGACTTTTCTTTACTCAAGTTTTCATTATCAAGTGCAACGTCAGCACTGCCTCTCAGGTGCATTTACCTTTCCTAAAGCGAAACTGATCGTCATCTAACAGGCACTCAATTTTCTTTTCCATTCGTCTGTATATTATTCTTGACAGCAACTTGGATGCATGAGCGCGAAAATTCTCGGAGTTGTCAGATCTTGTGGACGATATTTTTCCTAAATAAATCGGATTGTATATCACCTACATTCTACACACCAACTTGACAAGTCGTTTTTTGGCCCCTTCGCCCAGTGATTTTAGAAATTCTGATGGAATGTTGTGTATCCCTTCTGTCTTATTTGATCTTAAGTCTTCTAATGCTCTATTAAATCCTGATTCTAATACTGGATCCCCTATCTGTTCCCTATCAACTCCTGCTTCTTCTTCAGTCACATGGCCCTCATACAAGCTTTCACTATAGGCCTACTCTTTCCACCTATCCGCTCTCTCCTGCACATTTAACAGTGGAGTACCCTCTGCACTCTTAATGTTACCACACTTGCTTTTAATGACACCGAAGGTGTCTACGTGTTGACTCAGTCCTCCCAACGATCATTTCTTTTTCGATTTCTTCATATTTTCCATGCAGGCATTTCGCTTTAACTTCCCTCCACTTTCTATTTATTTCATTTTTTCTGTTACCCATGGTTTCTTCACACTTACCTTCTTTGTACCTGTGCTTTTCTTTCCAACTTCTGCGATTTCCCTTTTTTAGAAATATCCATTCCTCTTCAACTGAACTGCCTAGTGAGCTATTGATTACCACTGTATCTATAGCCTTAGTGAACTTCAACCGTATCTCTCCCTTCCTTAATACTTGGGTATCCCACTTCTTTGCACATTGAATCTTCCTGACTAGTCTCTAAACTTCAGCTTACTCTTCATTGCTACTAAATTGTGATCTGACCAGAAAGTGCTGTCTTCTTTCCATTTCACTTCGCTAATCTCCATTACATCTAGACTGAGTCTCTGCATTTCCCTTATCAGATTTTCCAGCTTCCCTGTCACATTCAAACTTCTGACGTTCCACGCCCTGACTTGTAGAATGTTGTCCTTTTGTTGGTTATGGAATCTTGTTCTCATATCACCTCCCCCTTGACAGCTCCTTCCAGAGTTCCAAACAGGAGACTATTCCAAAATCTTTTGCCAATGAGGAGATCATCATGACACTATTTCAATTTCAGGCCACATGTCCAGTGGAAACACATTGTGTATCCTTAATGCACTGGTCTCCATTGCCTTACCAGCCTCACGCCGTTGGTCATTGTTAATTCTTCCGCCTTTAGGGGCGGGAAACTCTGTCCGCTCCTCCGCCCTCTTTGATAAGGCCGTTGCCAGAATGGGGATGACTTCTTTAGCCAGAAGTCTTCTGCTGCCAAAGCTGATCTACTCAAAATTTAAGTGGGGGCGGGGTTCAAACCCAGGACCAAGGACATTTTATTACTAATCAAAGATGCTACTTTTTTGTGTCGTGGACCTATCTCTCTATCTAATCTCCAAAGTGAAAAGAAACAAAAATCAAATCCATCCCTACTTGACACTGCTACTATAACCCTATGTTAAAAAAAGAAAGAAAACAACTATCCCTCTTCAGTCATACCCGTAACTACTTCCAAAAGTACTCCCTATGTGATAAGACTCCACGTGTCTACAATTTTTTATTTATTTATTTTTTATTACATAATTATAATGTGTATAAATGATAATGCTATAAAACAGAATATTGCAATAAAATCGCTTTGAGCACCATATATAACTTGCGTACTTCAGCTAAAAGAATATTTCTTCAACAAATGGTCCAAGTGGGGTTTTCTTGTGCACTGCCACTGGTGTTTACTATTTGCAAAAATGCCATCTAAAATATCGACAGGAGACTAATGCTGCACTGCTAATGCCTCAATGAATGCAGTGTTCCTTGTATCACAGTTGCTTTCCTTTCGCATTCCTTGCAATTTTGGTCAATCTCCCTTCGACATGATGCTGCAATGTACGTTCCACTGAGTTTGGCACTCCCCATACAGCGGAGGGGGGTGGGGGGTAAGGTAACAAAGAGCAAAAACTGGTAACAAGACTCTAGGCGGCACGTGTCTAGAACCTAATCCAATAACCATCAGTGTCTTCAGAATGTACCATATGACTGCAGCAGCTCATGCCCAACAAGGAAAATTGGTATTCCCCAGAGTTTTATGACATCAGAGTGCCCGGTCATCAATACATCCCCGATGTCAGAAACTAGGTCTGCCAATTGCTCAGAATAACAGCAGCAAAGTTCTAGCTGTTAGGACATAGAAAATAGATAACGTCTTGGTTTCCGACCTTTATAGGTGCCAACCACAGCAAAGGCACCTATTTAAAGAAGAAAGAGCAAGCCGTTCAAATTTCCAGTGGTCTCTGATAGTTGCTACCATTTCTGTGAAACTGCAAAGTTCTCTCTTGGTAATTGTAGCCCAGGTAAGATTCCGGGATACTGCTCTGCAATATGTAAAGAATCTGGCCTTGATGGTCTCTCTACTCACCTACTTTTATTCAAAAAGGAAAATCTACATGTAAAGTTACGCAAACATCAAAATAAAATTAGTATTTAAAAATGAAATGCATCAGAGTGTTAGTTGTAACAAGTGTATCAGTATTCAATAGTAGCATAAATCTGATTTTAATTAATTGGACCCTCTTTCCTTGTTAACTGACCCCGTGCAAGCACTCATGTAAGTTTCTTGGAACATGGCGGTGTGGATTTGAAGTGCATTGTAGCATTACAGGGAAAATGAAATACAGGATAAACACAAAGTCCTTCCTGATTACACAAATATATTTCTAAGGAACTTTGATAGAGTATCTTGTTCGAGAACATTTTTCAACATAAGTGAATTATCATTAGGCACGCACTTTTCAGTTTCACCCACGATATGTACTGCAAGTAAATCCTACTCTTGGATACCCATAAACCCCTCTCAGTTTATTGCCCCAAGCGGCCGCTACTGAATATAATACATCCCGTATAGAAATACAGTGCTGGGCACCCTAGCAGTGGCTTGTCTCTGTAGCCTCAAACTGGCGCCGTTCACCCGTCATGTTATTTCACCTCACTGATCCCCACTACATGTAGACGGAGCCTTTGCATTTCCCTTTCTAACTTTCCTACTACTATTTTGAACTTCTGACATTCCACATTCCGACTCTTAGGATGTTACCACTTCATTGGTTATTCAATCTTTCTCTCATAGGATTTCCCCCCTGGACAGTCCCTCCCATAGATCCAAATGGGGGAATAATCCATTGTCTTTTTGCCAACGAAGAGATCATCATCATACTTCTGCAATTACAAGACTTTTCCTGTGACTTCACGTAATGTGTCTTTAGTGCAGTGGTTTCCATTGCTTTCAGCATCCTTCATGCCATTGACCATTGCCATTTCTTCTGCCTTTTAGGAATAGTTTCCCACCCCAAAGTCGAGAAGCTGTCCTGAAACTGTCTGCTCACCTGCTCCATTTGAAAAATTGTTAACCAAATGAAGGTAACTCCGCATTCTGGAAGATTTCCACTGCCACTGCCGACGATTTGTATTTAGAATTCAAACAGTGGCTGGGACTGCATCTGGGACCCAGGACATTCTGTTACTGGACAAAGACGCTACCCCTAGATTGTGGGTTCTATCGCTACTCAAAACTTGCAATTGGTACACCACTGTTCCATTTGCTCAGACAATTACTTGAAACTGCATGCTTCTACTGAATAACCAAAAATGTAATATCCGGAGTGTTTAAGTTCTGTGCCTTATATATTAGCTGATCCCTCTCCCCAACTTTGCCATTTAACTGTTAATTTAATAAAAATGGACCACCAATCATAATTCAATAAACTTCAGAAAAATTACAAATACTGAGAGGAATGTCTTTCTTTGTTGGTCCTTTTGAGAAATCACAAGAACGTGATTAGTTTATTGAATTACAAAACACACAAGCACGAATGCACACACTTGCATGCAGACACACACACACACACACACACACACACACACACACACACACTAATCAATAAATATACAACGCTGTGGCCATGTATGGCATGCTGAGCAATCTTGCTTAAGTTCTGGCAAAATATGTAACCCATGTCCATCCAAACATTTATTTGAGAATCACGATGAAATTTTCAGTAAATCGGTGAAGACATTTTTCAGATTTTTGATAACAACATTAAATGACAACTTGCTTTATACAAGGTTTGGAACATTAATAGGGGCAACTATTTAGTTACAGTTCGTACAAAATAGAGACATGTTTCAAAGTTTTACTGACCTTCAAAGTAGTCACCAGCATTGTGTTTAACCCATTGCCAGCGATGTGGAAGTCGTAGGATACTCTTAGCAGTGCCAGTTGCGTTGACAGCTCGAGTGGCGCAGTCTATTGCCCGACGAATTTGTAGCTGTTCTGAAGCAAATGCCATGAAGTGTTTCCTTCAGTTTAGAAATCGAGTTGAACTCACGAGGGCTTAAGTCAGGGGAGTGCAGTAGGTGGTATAGTGCTTAGCAGCCCCATTGATCAAAAAAATCAGTAACAGCTTGCACTGTACGTGTTTGAGCATTGTCCTGCAAAATGATGGTCAGGTCCTGCAGAAAGTGTCATCACTTTTGTCTCTAAGCTGGTCGTAGGTTGTGTTCCAAAACTGAACAGCATGGAGACAGAAGTGATGACACTTTCTGCAGGACCATCATTTTGCAGGATAATACTCAAGCACGTACAGTGATTACTGATTTGTTTGACTGATGGGGCTGGTAAGTGCTATACCACTTAATGCACTCCCCTGATTTAAGTCCTCGTAAGTTGAACTCGACTTCTAAACTTTAAAGGAAGCACTTCAGGGCATTCGCTTCAGAACTGCTACAAATTCATCAGGCAATAGACCGCGCCGCTCGAACTGTCAACTCAACTGGTACTGCTAAGAGTATCCCATGACTTCCACATCGCTGGCAATGGGTTATACTCAATGCTGGTGACTACTTTGAAGGTCAGTAAAACTTTGAAACACATATCTATTTTGTATGAGCTAGAAATAAATAGTTGCCACTATTAAAGTTCCAACCCTCGTATAGTACAACAGAGAATAAGTAATGTCTTTGATTCTTATGTATCTGGTGCTCACCAATTCTATCACAACGAACACTAGCTGTGGGTTTTACAAATCTGTTATGGACTTAAGTTTATGTAAGTTGGAAAGCAATTGGTATGAACCTATGGGACTGAAATATGAAGAGCCTTTGATGTACTCACTATAAATCTTCATTTTTTCCCCTTCAATAAGGTAGCTTCTCTTTCTATAAATATAAAATCTAGGATTTTTACAAAAGAAAACTCAGATGTACTCAAAATATTTCTATTCTCAAACAAATGCAAAACAAATACATAAAAAAATCAGGATTCAAAATAACATTAAATTAATTTCAAACACGTATGAGCAAGTGACAGCCAGTGAAATTGTACCTATGCACGATGCTATGAATAAAAAATATTATATACATATGTAATGTTTATCACAGATACGTATAACTTCTTCAAGATTTTGTTCGTGAAAATTGTTAGCCAATATCCATGGCACTTGGCTTACTTTCACATGCTGTTGTGATGCCTGCAACAATAAAACAATGAATAAAATCGAATTCATTTAGTGGAAAATATCATTTTATGCTATATATTAAACACATAACTACAGTTGAAATTGCATATTTAAAGTACGTGCATTTTCACAGAGGTTGTAGCTACTATTCAAATCTGCAAATGAGAATTTTATTTAAGTTTGGCTCGAATGATGAGAGAACTACATGAAATAAACCATCAAGCATAGTGCCTACTACGCAAGCAAATCACAAAAGTATATTATCATGTCTTGGAGTTACACTCGTGCTGAAGATTTCTGCTAGGAGGAGATAATGAATGATCCAATGTACTCCAATTAATTAGATAAAGGCTTTCAGCAAGATTCCAGTTGGTGGATCTTGTGACAGTAAAAGGAAATGATGCAAGAGAAGAGGGGGAAAGCAAAGTAGTCAAGTACACATGATGATCTGGAGTGAAGAGAGTTTCCTTTATGTCCATGCAACGAAGTGACTCAAAAGTCAATTACATGCTTTAGACACCTAGCACATTCATTTCAGATCTATCAGTTTATTCCTTCTGGACTTGATACCAAGTCCATCCACTGAAATTGCTTATACTGAAGTACTTGAAAACAACAGATGGTTAAAGGCTAATGGATTACCATGATTTTGACACGACTCAGCACATACAATGCAGTACTTTTTGTAGATCTCATGAGATATAAAAATCATCATCTGAAACAATGAAACGTGAGAAATATATGGAAAGGATAGATCGCTACTTACCACATGGAGGAGCTGAGTTGCAGTCTGGCTCAATGAAAAACTTGCTGAACATTTAAGCTTTTGAAGAAAAAGGTCCCTCTTTCAAAATAGCGTGTGACCACACACACGCACACACACACACACACACACACACACACACACACACACACACATGGACTGCACCTGTGTCTGATCCGTGAAGCTGTCTGAACTGGGTGGTGAGGGTGAGGAGGCAGTATGGGGCAGAGAGTGGTAAGGGTAGTAGGGTTCTGCCCTCTCCACAGTTCTCTCTTCCTCTGTTTCATCTTCAGCCTATCCCTCCTCATAACTCACTTCATCATGATCTACAGGCAACGTACTCTTTCTGAACGATTTTCAGGTAACCAGTGCCACAATCCTAACCCATTCCCTTCCTGCCTCTCCATCCCAACTGTCAGCTTGCCTTCCCTCCACCTCTCCTGCTCCCCTTCTCCTCCAAGTCCTCTCACTCTCCCCACCTGACACAACCTCTCACTCCAGTTGGGCAACAGCACCAGGATCAGTACAACGTAGTTGTCAAAGGCAGAGAGAGCAGCCTAACCAGCATGCTCCCCACCCCTCCCATAGGGGTATTTCATCACCAACTGAACCTACGCTTATCCTTGTCCATCCCCGTACCACACTTGCTCCCAAACCCTTGCTTCATGGCTCATATCTCTCCAATAGACCTAGATGCAAGACCTGTCCCATACATCCTCCCACTACCACCTCCTCCAATCCTGTCATATGCATCTCCTATTCCATAAAGGCCAAAGCTACCTGTGAAAGCTGTCATGCAATACAGAAGCTAATCTGCAATCACTGTCCTGCTTTCTATGTGGGCATGACAACTAACTAGCTGTCTGTTCACTTGAGTGGCCACTGCCAAACTATGGCCAAGAGACAGCTGGATCATCCAGTTGCTGGACATGCTGCCCAACACAATGTGCATCACTTCAATGTCTGTTTCACAGCCGACGCCATCTGGAACCTTCCTACCAACACCAGCTTTCCTGAATTGCGCAGGCAGGAAATCTCCCTACAACATATCCCTCATTCCCGTAACCTCCTGGCCTCAACCTTCACTAACCTCTGTCCTCTCTCTATCTTTAACCTTCCCTGATCCCACTTCAGCATTACACACACCTTCTATTCCACCAACACACTAAAGTCTTTTCCCTCCATTATATCTATCGTCCCCCCTCCCCCCCCCCCCCTCTCAATAGCACAATCTCCCAACTCTGTACCTAACAGCCTTTCCTCCACCACATCCCTGCATGCTCTCAAAAACAGCACAACATCCTCCCTCACCCCTACCCAACCCTACCATCACTCCCTCTTCATGTCCCATACCACCTCCTATCCCCACTGCCCACCCTAGATTGCTGCACACGTCAGAAGCAGATGCAGTCTGTAGTCAGGACCCAGCAGCCAGAGACAGTAACCATATATGTGTGTGTGTGTGTGTGTGTGTGTGTGTGTGTGTGTGTGTGTGTGTGTTACTTGTGCTGGTGTGTGTGCATGCTCTATTTTGGAAGAAGGACATTTTTGGCAAGTTTAGCAGCCTTTTAATTGTGCATGACAAACTCAGCACCTTCTCTACGTGGTGAGTAGCAATCTATACTTTCCACACTGTTGCTACTCTATCTTGGACTTTCCATTGTTTAGTGAAATATGAGAAGCAGATAATGTAAAGTTTCTGACATTAGACATAGATCAAAACCTTAATTGGACACCCAAACCTTAGAATTAATATAATGCTTTAGTTAAGTTACAAGTGAAGTATGCATGATTATTGTTATATGTGATTTAAAAATGAATAAACTAGTTTATTCGGCATATATATATTCACTAAAGAGTTACAGAATCATTTTTGGTGAAACTCAAACTGTCAACTTGTGGGGATAATATTTCTAGAATATAGAAGTTTGCTGTAGGATTTGATGTTAGTTCTAAACATCTTGCAAAAACTTCCTCCAAAACATTCCAACAACTGTTTCATAATCCACATCCATTAATGTCCTATGTCATTAAAAACAGTAAAAAGTGTCAACATGATGCTAGGAAGTCTTTGGTGGAATACAAACAATGGAAGGAGTAAAGGCAACTATTCACTGTATTAACATGCTGAGCAAGGCTCATAAATAATATTTCAATCATTGTTACAGTGTCACATACTAACTAGGCTGAACAGCCTTTTATGTGGATGCAACCCCCAACCAACTATCCCCTTGAATGAAAGGACACACCAAAACTGTGTCCAACAGCAATGGACAAGCCAGTGGCAACTTGGCAGATGTTCAGCTTCAATACCCACTTCAGCAACCTGTATCACCCGGATCCTCCTCTGCAATGCTAGCTTCTCTGAGTTATGGTAGATGGGAACAGTTCTTACAACCCATGTTTAGATCCTGCAGTCCTCTTGGCCTCATGACCTCCACTATGCCTTGTCCCACACTCTCCTCCAACCTGCCCTCGTGCCTCCCACTTCACTCCTTTAATCTACACCTGCAATGTCCTCTCCACAGTTCTCTCTTCCTCTGTTTCATCTTCAGCCTATCCCTCCTCATAACTCACTTCATCATGATCTACAGGCAACGTACTCTTTCTGAACGATTTTCAGGTAACCAGTGCCACAATCCTAACCCATTCCCTTCCTGCCTCTCCATCCCAACTGTCAGCTTGCCTTCCCTCCACCTCTCCTGCTCCCCTTCTCCTCCAAGTCCTCTCACTCTCCCCACCTGACACAACCTCTCACTCCAGTTGGGCAACAGCACCAGGATCAGTACAACGTAGTTGTCAAAGGCAGAGAGAAGGACAGAAAGAAAGAGGAAGGGAATTGCCCAAAAGCTTAGCAATGAGTCTGATCTTGATTATGTGCCTGTTGATTGTTCCACACCTCAACTGTGCACTGAGTGGCAACATTAATTCTCTTTATTTGTATGTCACCTTGGACTTACCAATACTGTAGGCCACTGTGTGTGCACAAGGACCTCTGTACCCACATTTGCTATACAGTTTGGCTAAACAGACAATGTTTTCCCGCAGTTTCTGATAATTTTTATTGGTCCCTTCAAATTATCAATGTTCAGAATCTTGCTTCTGCAGTACTGTAATGATTAATTTCCACCATTTACATTTAATAAAACAACATGACGTGAAAAAATGTTTAGTGGAAATACAATGTCATTGGGTAGGTGTTGACTTTCAAGTAATATTTACAACCACAATATTTATAACCATTAGGCAATAAACTTTCTTGAGCTTTGATTTGCCTAATTCTGAATTGGTAGGGGATGTTAAAAGTTTGAGCAATGTGCTACTACTACTTTGTCTTCTAACAATGCCATCCTAACAATAACTATACTGTGTGTAGTGTTTGTCATAGTTGTGTTATCAGATGTGGGTTGGGCTAAAACTTCAGTATTATTCCAAATGGAAGGTAAGATAGCAACAATAAACAAGAGCTATGGTAGTTCCTCTTCCAGACAGTATACCAACTACCTTCGACCGCTGAAGGTGTGGCACCTTTTGCAAAAAAACACGTGAATTATTGGCATATTATTTTGTTACAAAAATGCATTAACTTTGTTTTGAAGGAAGACGTTATCAAGTGGTGTACAACTATGGTTATGTCGGAATACGTAGCGATTTCTGAAGTGATGGTTAGGCTGTAACTAATAGTAATGCTTAAACAATTTAATTACAATTCTCACACATTTGGGCACTTCTTTTGGAATAATAGCAAGGGATATTCTTCAGCCCGTAGGAACCTAAGCAAAAGATTAGACTAATTACAATGTGCGCGGAGGCACTTAAACTAGGCTATTCCAATGCTGCCCCATCATGCATGGGATGCTTGCATGCACTCCTCATCTCGCCCATGGGCAGGCCCACGTGGATAGGCAACCCGCCAGGCAGTCCTACTATGCTGCATTTGTGCATTGCTCTGTGGGCACACTTGGATGGACACCCAATTCTTGGCATCATATGTTGAAACTTCGCATTTCATAGCAAACATTTCTATAATGATGTCTTCTCAAAAAGTCCCACTGCCATTTTCCATCCATTGGGAAGCACTATTCTTACTTGTTGGTTAAGGTGGGTTGCCTCAGTGCCTAGTGTGCCGTAAGATACTTAATACAATCAAGAAGTACAATATTCTCTGTTACAACATATGCCATCACATCACACATTTTGAAGAGCTGGTCGGCAGTGCAAGGAAGCAACTTATTGCCACACTGAAGGGCCAAGTACAGCAACAGGTAATTTGAGACAGAAAAAATCGTAGACTTGGTGCATGTTCTTCATGTGCATCAGTCTCAATTACTCCATGAGGAGAGGTAATGAAGTTTGAAGGATTTTGCCTGTCCAAACAAATACTTTCTTGTCTGATTTGAGGCATGTGTGCCTATATGGAAGACCAACTGGAGGAGAAAGGTCAGAATTTTGTTACTTACTCATTAGCACTTGATGAAACCTCTGGTGTAATTCTATTCTATGATGTTCGGGACTGCAGCCGGATCATATTGACTTCTCGCCACAATATTTCGGCTGGCAACCATTCAGTCACCATTTTCAGGTGAACATCAGCCACTGGAGACTGCTAGTTCATAAGTGTCAGCTTCATAGCAAAAACTGATGTGGAGACATATGCACATTAGAGGCCATCTCAGGAGTGTCCTCTACCAAAATCCACATAATCTGCAAATACTGTTCCTTCTGTGACATGCAGGCACATACGTAAAAATGAAACTAAATGTCCACCCTATGTTAGAATGCACTCGTGGTGTTAAAAACAAATGTCACATGTCGCCAGACACGTCTTTATGAATAAAATGTTTTCTCTCAGAAGAAATTAAAGAGACCACTGGACCACAAGTATTGTCCAGTTGAAAGTCACCTTCATGATTTACAATATCTTGTGCTAGACGTATTTCCAAAAATTCTTTAATCACTGAATCCCAATACGATCTTGCTAGGGCCAACATTTTTGTGGCAGAATAGTCCATAGAGTGTCCTGTGATAATACAATGCTCAGCTACGGCCGACTTACTGGGCTGTGAAAGGCAAGCTGGCAAAGTCTGACATTTGTTTTTAGTGCCAGGAGTGAAAGCCAACAGCGTGAACCAGCAGTCTCCAGAGGAAGACACTCGCATTAAGATGACTGAACAGTTGCTAGCCGAAATATTGTGGCAAGAAGTCAACACGATCCAGCTGCAACCTCAAAACCTCGCAGAATATTCAGTGTGCCAGGAAAACTTCAAGAATTACATCAGACTATGTGTAGCTTGCAATATTTGTGCAGCGTGTTGACTCAGAGCTACAAGTTTTCTAGGAACTTTTAGATGATGTACCTATGGATTCCACAACTGCAGGTCAAAATATATTTTAGGTGGTGTGTGAATCCATTGAAAATGTGTTTGCCATGGGCCAAGCTCTATTCTGTGGTGACAGATGCTGCACCACACACAGTTCTGAGTCAACAAGGTTTTGTCTCTCGTAAGAAACAAATCAAGACCAAATTTGAGAAAGACAACTGTTTTACCCACCAGGATGCCCTTTGTGCAGAAAATGTGCAGTGTGGTGACATCACAAAGGTCACGGTACAATGTATTAATTTTGTAAGGCACCATGGTGTCAATCACAGCCAGTTCAAGGGATTTTTGGAAGATCTGGAAGCAGCATATGGTGCTGATTTACCTTGTATGGTACAATGGCTGGCAATTAGTAGAAACACAGTGACAAGAAATGGGTTGCAGACTTGGCCTTCCTTCCTTAAATCTGTCAGTTCAAGGAGAGGCTCTGCTTACTCCTACCTAACGTATATGGCAAAATGTATGCATTCATGGAGAAACACTGTCTATGTGAAAGGCAGCTCACTACAGTAAACCTAACATTTATCAAAAGCATTTCGTTGCTACAGTTACCTTCAAGACTCACATTTCAAGACTTACAAACAAAATACTGTGCAACTCCATCAATCTAACAAGACAAGGTTTACAGAACTGTGTAGCCTACAAAATGAATTAAATTTATTTAGCACACCATTTTCTGCTGCACCAGATACTGGGTCTTTGGAAATGCAATTATAACTAATAGATTCGCAGGACTGAAATCTGCTCATACATACATACATACATATACAGCAATCACAGCCCCTGCAGACGACACTCTGTCACCACAAAATACCTCCATTCCTTTCTTTCTTGTGCTCATTTCCTCCAGATGTCTCATCTTCGAGTTCGCTGACACTGAATCTGAGTAGAGAATCTCTCTTAGGAAATACATGCATTTTGTGCTCCCTGCTGTTCTTTCCTTTATGTCTGTTTCTATGCTTTTGTAACTGGTAAACCAAGATTCCAAGTATTTGCACTGGTGAACTATCTTAAACCTCATGCCATCTACGCAAAAAATTCTCCCTGCTCTTGCCTTCTTCCTAATTGCATGAACTCTGTTTTGTGATGATTCACCTGCAGCCCAGCCTCTGGTACATAGTTGTCCATTTTCTGGTACATTTCTTTCAACTCGTGGTTTGATTCACTTAGCAGTACCATATCATTTGTGTATGCAATACAATTGAAATCATCATCAATCTGTACTCCAGCCCACTCCTGTTGCCTACATTCCTTCACTACTTTCTCTAAGATGAGGCTGAACAGAACATATGACAGAGCGTCTTCTAGTCTGAGGCCCATCTCAATCTGAACATTTCTTATGTGACCTCTTGGAAATTCACTGCTTACCTTCATCCATCCACACAAGTTTGCACCATTCTCCAGGATTCTAAAGTCACACACGGCATTGTATAGGCTTTCCTGTGGATGCTGTCATAAACATATTAAAAAATGAAGAACAGACTGTAGATATTGTGGTATCGACCACCGCCTGTCAACTGCACATCGAAATACACATGGCACTAGTCACCACCGCACTTCCCACAACTGCTGCCATGACCAAGGGGTGCTGCTTCGATGCTGTTATGCCACCATCAATCATCTGCATGTAACCACGCACTTCGAAGTCCTGCAGCAGATGTATTTAAGTTATGAAAGCAGCTTCTGTCCTACTCCTTGTTACTGTTCTTGTACTTTCTATTCAATGTCCTCAAGTATTTGTCGGCCAGGGTTTTGAACTTTGTAATTATCATTCATAATGTGAAGCCTGACTGGAAAATTCAGAACTTCTGAGTTTGTCTTAACAAAGAACTTCTACAGTCAACTGCTACCAGAAAGATATGTATTCATTCTTTTTTAACGTCATCTGTACTTAGAGTAAAAGATAATTGTCTGTGTTTATAGTGCTCTATGCTCCTGTCATAATGGGAAGAACGTAACTCTTGAATTGCACAGACTTCAATGAGATATTACCTGCAGACACAATGCAGGAAAAAAAAAAAAAAGATGAAGAAGAGTGAGAGGCAACTAAAGAAGATGTGAAGATTGCAATCGAAAGACTCAGAAACAAAATAGCCCCAATGGAAAACAGAATTACAGGCAAATTAATCAAAGGGAGAGGTGAGATATTGCACTTGGATACCAACTGATCTAGTTGGTATGGAACAATGAGACATTACCAGAAGAATGGAAATTGGTCATAATATGCCTGATAGAAAAGAAGGGAAGCAAAGTGGGATGTGGTAACTACAACGGTATCATCAACTTTCTGGAAGTAACCTACTGCCTATCAATACCAAGAAAATTACAACCATTCACAGAGAACAAGATAAAGGAATACCAATCTGGCTTTTGACCAAACCAATCGACAATAGATTGCATTTTTATTCTTAAGACAATTATTTGAAAAACACTGGGAGTATGATACTGATGTTTATTGTATCCCATCTTATGCACATGTGGGAGATGAATTTAAACAATGTTTTGAAAAATGGAATAAAGCAAGCAGAGAGTACTTTGAATGGGTTGAAGGTTCATGGTTAAAATGTGAATAAATAGGTTTAAAAATAAAAATCAGTTCCTTTTGGGTACCACCTCATATTCTCTTCTCTGATATCAAGATTCACTTCATCTCCTTTCTGATGTCGAAAAAATGTTCCCTTTTCTGCTCATTCGCCCTGTCAGCAACTCAATTCTCACCCATCTTTCTTGTCTTTTCTGTAGCCTTCTGAAATATCCTGTTGAACCTTTTTCTCTTCTTGATTCTCTTCTTTCTTCCAAATGTATCCTCCGCCATACTTAGTATCATGGACTTAATTTCTTTCCACTTTCCCTCCATGTTCTCTTTTGATTCTAATGTTTCTAGGGCCTAAAAACAGTTTTTGACTTCTATAGCACATCATTCTTTAATGCCCTTTCTCACAGTTTTCCAGTATTCAAAGTTGGTTCTAGAGTCTCCTTTGTTAAGATGTTATGATGATGTTCATTCAGAAGAGTTGTCAAAATTACGTAGGACTGCAGCTAACATTATATCTATGTATCTCTCAACATACTCTCGTGAACAACTTTTCCATAATGAAGAGGATAAAAACTGAAAAAAAGGTCTCAGCTACATGACCCAACACTAAGTCTCAATCTAAATATTCCATCTCTTGTAATTGAAAAGAAATGTCTTGCTTCATACACTTAATAAAATATGGTGCATCAAACCAGTCTTCATGGCCAGATGGAAGTTAAAGATGACCCACCTTCAGGATGCCCTTCGACGTCTACGAATGATGCTCATGTCCAAACATCAAGGAAACTATTCATGCTAATCAAAGACTGACTGTCCAAGAGCTTGCAGTTGTTCATGTTATGAAATCCTGACACATTACCTTGGAATGCATTGTGTTACTGCGACATTCGTACCACAGCTCATGAAAGACCAGGAAGACCTTCACCTCACAATCTGTGAAGAGCATTTGGATCACGCAAATGAGAACAAGAGGTTTCTTAAGAGAATCATAACTGGTGATGAGATGTTGGTCTACGGTTATGATGTTACGACCAAGGTTCAGTCTTCACAATGGGTTGGGAAATATTCTCCAAGACCAAAAAAAGGTTCTCAGGTGAGCTCAAATGTCAAAGCCATGCTGATAGTTTTCTTTGCCTTTGAAGGATTGATTAATTATGAATTCATGTCACATGGACAAAATGTTAATCAATGGTGCTATCAGGAAATGTTGTGATGCCTGTGTGAAAATTGAGAAGGAAATGGCCTGAAATGTGGCAAGACACTTCATGACTCTTGCATCATGATAATGCACCAGCACATTCATCCCTGTTGGTGCATGACTACTGAACAAAAAGCAAGATCTTTGTGCTGCATCATCCTTCGCACTCTCCAGACCTGGCCGCTGTGGACTTTTATCTATTTCCAAAGTTGAAAACCCCATTGAAAGGATGAAGATTTGCAACAATAGATGAGATAAAAGAAAATTCATAGATGGCACTTCACATGATCCAACAAGAGGCGTACCAAGACAGCTTTTGGAGCGGAGTATAAATTGTGGAAGAGAGTATTTTGAATGTAGAAAAATTTTGTGGACAAAGTTCTAGAATTTTTTGAACAGATCTCATATAAAAGTGATAGCCTGCAGCACTGTGATCAATATTTACTCACCATGCAGTATAGAAGCAAATGCAACTGCAGCAGGGGATTGGGGGACCTCAGTGAGAAAGTTCTTGCCTTCATCACAGGCACGAGCAAGAAGAGGATCTAATGGAAGACTACCTAAGAATGGAACATTCAAGTCAGCTGCCATTTTCCTTGCACCTCCAGTTGCTGCTGGAAATATCTCTGACTGCACCTGTAAACACGATTAATAAGTCTTAGAAGATAAAATCACATTTGTGTTCTCAAAAATTAAAAATATATAAGACTAGGAAAATCATATTAACAAACAGAAAATTCAAAACTATCTATAATGATAATTAATACATTTTCAAAAAAACTTTACTGCAAAATTTTAATGTTCTCACAGACAGCCCATTTTTTTTTTTTTTTTTTTTTTTTTTTTTTTAAATTTTGGTTATGTATACACAGCACAAACTATTCAAATAAGTAATACATGAACTTGTGGTATCAGTCAGAAAAGTCTCATTAACAACTACTCATTCCACACAAAAAAAAGTCTATAACTCATCACATCAATTACGAGGAGGCTAGCACTCACCTACAGCTGACTGATGTGTGGCACCTAACACTCAGCAGAAAATTGTGTGTACAAGCTTTTGAGTTCTTGCTCTTTCTCTAGTAGAAGCACACATATTCACACACACACAACCACACAGATACCCAAACATACACATCCATGGTCACAGCGATGCTGACTCTCCACAGTCATAGGCGTGTGCCTTTGGTTGTCTGTGTTATTGTGTGCATGAATGCCTATGCCTCCACTAAGGAGAGAGCAAGAGCTCTAAAGCTATTGTAAATAGTTTTCCGTTGGTTGTTTCTATGCGCCACACATCAGTCAGCTTTAGGTAAGGGCAGGAAAATTTTGTGAAAACCCTAATGCAAAAAATAATGTGAAATTGGCAGTATTTTGTGAAATAATGCAAAATAGACGATTTTTATGAAGTTTTGTGAAAGTTGTCATTTCCCATATAAAGATGTTTGCCTCAAAATTGAGGTTCATTTATAATCTTAATATGACATTTCATTTCCCGTGTAATGAACTACGATGTGACGTCAAAATTATCACCGAAATTGGCAAAAGGAAAAACACGAAAAGCAGCAAAAAAATAACAGTGACACTGCAAAAAGAGGTCACCTAATTTGGCAAAAGAAACACTGAAACTGGCGAAAAAGGACACTGAACTTGGCAAAAAACACCGGCATTAACAAAAAATAACACCAAAATCGGCAAACAATAGCACCGAATTTGGCCATAAAACAATTTTTTCCTGTCCCTTGCTGTAGGTGAGTTGTTCCCTTCCCTTTATTTTACGTAAAATGTGAAATTATCAACAAATATCTAATTATCATCATTAGTTTGAGAAATACACACAATGTGAACAATAGTATGAAAATATCAGAAACACAACACATTACCATGCCTAATATGGCATAAGAAAACTGTTGTCATTCAAAACAGATTCAAGTCATCTCGAAATGGATACACACGTCCTGCATGGTTTCAAGGGAAACTTATATCATTCTTCCTGCAAAATAATGGCAAGTTCAGGAACGGTGATGGAGCTCGTTAGCAACCACACACTCTTCTCTCCAATGTAGATCAAAAAGGCTCAATAACATAGGGATCTGGTAACTGTGGTGGCCTGGGGAGATGTGACAGTTCAGCTTCATGCTCACAAAACCAGTCCTGGACAACAAGTTGTGTGATCAAGGGAGCTGTTGTCTTGGAACACAGCATCAGTTTTGGAAACAAATGCTGTACCATGGGATGGATATGATCAGCCAAATTGGCCACATAATCCTTGGCAATAATGTGACCTTGCACAGTAACCATTAGGCCCATAGAGTAATGTGATATGGCTGCCCAAATCACCACTGAACCCTTAACACATTTCACTCTTGAGACATAAACTCCATCGGAAGTAGGAAACAGTATGAACCAACATTCATCCACCCAAATGACATTCTTCCATTGCTACATAATCCAGGTTTGGTGCTGTCAAACCCTGCAAGTGCAACCTTCATATCTGCAGTGACTTCTGAAGCTATCATCTTGTTATCTGTCATCATAGTTTTCTTCAAGGACCATCTGTCATGATAACTCATCACTTACGTTCATCCACATTGTGACTTAGCTGATGATGTTTTTGCACTTCCCCATATGTGGTATAAATCTTCGATATCAACACTTTGGCTCCCCTGGTTGCAGGAGCACCCACCAAACAAGCACCAACAATTTGACCATTTTCGAATTCACTTAACTTTGACATAATGCACTCACAACTACACAGAACACTTTTCTGACCACGATTGAAACATGAAATGTATTGAGGACACTGTACAGGTGTCACTCATGGTCAAATACAAGAGCCCAACCTACAGGCTCAGCTAGTATCGGTGTTTATGTTGAAGCATGCATTTTTCATGGTGTTTCCGTATTTTTGTCGAACTGCCATACCGACAATCATATGGATAAAATGGAGTATTTCCCCTCCTGACCTTACTGAGTAACTCCCACATAAAATGTTCAAAGTTATTTCACAAATGAAACAAAATCTCACACATCACCAGTGTGAACCTGGAGTAAAAATACAAATTCAGAGAAGAATAACATTAAATTGCAAGAAAAGGTAATCTCAACTGAAATCATCACTGACATTAGCAATTAAGACACTAACAAAGAGAATATGTATTTAGCAGCAACATGACCAGAGACATACTTATCATTTCACTACTAGGGTCACTTTGGAACTGGTTGTATTTTGTTATGAACAAGACAGAGTTTTTCCATCTAGTATTATGTCTTAAGATTTTGTAGATAAATACACAAGTGTCACTTGCAATATGGGACCAAACTTTCAACAAGTCTCTTCTCCATTTTCTAGTACACTACATCACTCTGTTACATTAAGATGTTTGCTTATGTTTCATTTCTACCTTTTTCCTCTATTTGTTTCAACTTCACACATTTTTCATACTTCTTCCGTTTCTTAGCATTTGTTCACCTCTCCTCCTTTGCTGCCTCATTTCTTATAGGCTTTTCCCTCCTCCTCTTCCTATCTTTTCATTTATTCAGTTATATTTACATCAAATTACAAAATCAGAGAGTAGAACTCCAATACATAAATAATGAGCTGTAACTTTTAAATTTACCAACCACAATAATTGAAGGGACTGGTGAAAGAAAGTGCTAACTAACAAGAGAATATTTTGAGTAACTGCATATTATATGATCAATTAAATTCAGAGACTAGAACCTAAATATTATGTAACAAAATAATTTATATAATAGTATTTCTTAGTGGTGTATGTGGTACTAATCAGTGCCGGCATGTGATACCTTTGAAAATACAACTGATAAAGGGGCTACTATAAGCCTTACTAAACTGAGGGTTAACACATTCTTCCACTGACCCTTCAATTGGTATAGTTGGGATGCAAGAAACTGCACTGATGAACAGATAACGACATATTCTGGGTTTTAGTTTTTAGAAGGTCTTACACTAACATGAAATGAACTTTATACTACAAATTAAGAATGTGATAACACAAAAGATTAACATTACAGAATTATACAGGGTGTTCAGAAATTCCCATTATGAACTTCAAGGACTTGTAGACGGGTTGAGTACATAATACTTTGTGCAGGAATCCATGTCCGGAAACATACAATTTTCATTCTATGATGGTTTCAATTCAGATGTTTAACTCATCCACTTCTGCTTGAGGAACTGAATTAGGCATGATGCAGTACAAGTTTTAAGTAACAAACCAAAAGAAAACATAATGAAATATCCATTTATCATAGTTTTATGCAAAGTTTAATTTACAAGACTCCTGCAGAGACAGAGGAAGATCTGCTGGCATGAGTTCTGACAGCTGCACTGGAAAATGAAGAGACACCAGCTGGAATGGAGAGTGTGTACCAGAACATACTTCGTAGATACAGTGTCTGTAACAATGGCAGTAGTCGCCACATCGAGTCACTGTTGTACTGCATTAGTACTGATTGTATGTACAGTATGCTGGGTTCTTTTTTGCTTTGGAATAAAGTAAACATGCAATGTTTAAATTTTAATGCAAACAAACATGCTTTAATGATAAGTGGATGTTTCTTTAGTTTCCTTTGGACAGTTACCTAATAGCTGTACTATTCCTCAAGCAGAAGTGGATCAGTTAAACATCTGTGTTGAAACGGTATGTTTCTGGACATGGGTTCCTATGCAAAATATTATATACTCACTCCCCTCTACACATCCTAGAAGTTTGTAACAGGAATTTCCAAATACCCTATATATCATATCTGATATGTACATGTTGCACCCTTGATGTAGCAGCTGCTATTCAGACTGCCTTCATTATGTAGAAGTCAAGACTGCATGTTGTATTTGATATCACCCCCAACTGTAATACTTGGGTTTTCTATGTTATGATGCTCAACCAGGGAGCTTACCAGATTTTGGTCACCACATAAGCAGATAATACATATGTAGCCATTGCTGTAGGCCAAACTCAAGCTCGACTTGCCCAAAGGTATATTTTGTCAATCAGTACTTCACCCGTTTTGCAGACAACAATCAACTGCCACTTAAACTCAAGTTACGTTCTGATACTGTACCTCACAACCTCGATGAAGCATACCAGCCTCTTCCTTTAATTTTTCACTTCAGTTGACACAGTGTAGTGTAACACTGGTGCTTAGTGGTCACGCGAGGGAGGGCACTGCTGGGACTACATCTATGCCGCCTCTCTGTATGTTAATAACTTACTATTGGCACAACGCTCTACACATCTTGCAAGATGGGTTTCATTCCGGCTACTCTTTTCAGGTCATGCAACTTTCATGAAGGTTAGTGTATATTATAAGGTGCAAGAATGGATGGTGATAAAATACCATGGCAGTATCAACAAATGAAAAGATAAAATTCCTCATAATTGTGCTCACGGGGGAACATGATCCACCAAAATATATCTCAATGTTTCTACACTTTTTCCTCTATCTAGTTTTCAGTCAAATCCTGATAAAGAAATCTGCAGTACACAAAAGCTTAAGATTTGCTTTTCAATAATAGCTCAAGGCTTATCTATAAATCGTTAAACATTTTATTTCATGTCTTTATAGTTTCTTATCCTCATTTTCTGTGTTATTTAGTTTTTCTCTGACCTGTATCATATCATATCAACATGCTATTTTTAATCACAAATATATAGACACACACACACACACACACACACACACACACACACACACACACACACCTGCTACCTTATAACAGTACGTCTAAGGCAATAACAAATAGTTGAAAATTTACTTATGCACTTGTGTACCTTGCATTTTGGACAGACAAATGCAGCCATATTCTCTACAACACCTAAAACAGGAATTTGAACTTTCCTGCAGAAATCAATCTCCTTTCGGACATCCAGTAAAGCAACTTCTTGAGGTGTTGTAACAATTACAGCTCCCGTTAGCCCAGCATTACTTAAATACTGAGCAGCTGATAAATGTTCATCTGATGTACCAGGTGGAGTATCAATCACAAGATAATCCAACTCACCCCAGTCAACATCACTGAGAAACTGCCGTATCATGCCTAGAACCAGAAAAAGTGATGTTGCATAACCTTTTGCACCAAACTGAACTAAAACTGTTATGGAAATGTAACTGAGCAAACACAATTGTGGATACCTTTTTACAACAGACAATTGCACTGACTAAACACAACAACAAAATTATTTCAATATCCAAAGCCAAAGTTTGCACGCTAAACTATTTTACTTTTTTAAAAGTGTTGCTTAGCTCTGAACTATGTTTTCAATGTTTTCAGATACATGAATATCACGAAAATGACTACAACACCACACATTACATTAAGAAAAAAAGAAGAAAGATTAAGAGTTTAACAGCTCGTTGACAATGAGGGCATTAGATCACACACTCCAGATGGGCAAGAATGAGGAAACAAATTTGAGACGTCCTGTTCGAAGGTACCATGCCAATATCCACATTCCATCTATTTAAGGAAACGACACAAAATTTAAATCTGGCTAGCCAGACAGGATTTGAACTCCAATCCTCTCCAGTCTCTTAACTACTGAGACCCCCTTGCTCAGTACATTCCATTCAGGCACCATTAAATGCCAAAATCTTGTTACAAAAAGATGATGCATTTAACATGTTCAGTTTTTAATTGCTCTAGTGGTACTAACACTGCCAACAAACAAGCCATGGCCTTTGTAATTACGAAAAAAAAAAGACTTTAAAGAACATATTTATTTAGCTACAGACAGTAGTAAAAATGGTTTAGGTAGCAAAATCTCATCAGACATGCAAAGTGAATTAGTAACTGACGACAGAAACAATGCATTTGCTAGTTGTTCAGTGGCATACATAGTAGCAGGAAAGGAAGCTCTTACAATTGTGTGGAGTCTTATTAAAGGAAAAAAAGAGATTAATAAATGGTTCATAACCAATTCATTGACATTTAACTTTGAGGTGTACACAGAGTGTTCAGAAATTACCATTGCAAACTCCTAGAACTTAGACTGGAGCGAGTACATAACATTTTGAATAGGAACCCACATCCGGAAGTGTACCGTTCCCACGTTACAGTCGTTTAAAAATGTTTTTGCAAGGTAGCTAAACAACAGCGTAGTCATGGTGGGATGTGGTTACGTCAGACTGGCTGATGTCATTTGACATCTTTCCTACCTCTCTGACCTGGTTCGAGCCTGATTCACATGTCTGTGAGTGTTAGGGCAACATCATCGAGAACAAGTTTGCAAAACACACTGATGTGATCCTTCTGAATGGCAAAGCTCATGGTAAAGGAAAAATTGCTTGTTGCTTTATCAAGATCATTCTCAACAATGTACACATCCAGTGCATACCCTTTTCACCACAATTACGCAATGGCTTCAAGAAAGGGTACCCTCACTGTCATCATGCATGGCTCTGGTGCTCCAACGAGACACGACACACCCGAATATAAAAAGGGCATACTACAACAAGTATACAATGCAAAACAAGTGATGTAGTAGGTCATGCCTAATCAATTACTTGTAAAAGTGGTTCCATTACCAACATTTTTTCAAATGGTAGTAGCATGGTAACGATATGTTTCCAGACATGGGTTCCAGTTCAAAAATATTATCTACTCGCTCCCTTCTATAAGTCCTAGAAGTTTGTAACTATAATTTTCAGCTTAAGTGCATTAAGTGAACACTGGAAGAAACTGTTGTCTGGGAGGGGAAGGGGGAGGGGGTCAAGGTGTTGTTATTCATGAAATTGAGATTTCAATATTTTTTACTTGTTACACACCCTCGAGGACCACTTCACTATGGATCTTTGAAATAAAGACTAAATCTATGCATATTCTCAAGTGAAATACCTAATCCATGTTATAGCTTTTTGACATGTTTGACATTCACAAGGATCTTCTTGCTATATGTCTATGGAAAAGAATAAGTATCTCATGTAACGAGACAGAGAAACCATGAGCAATACAGTTATGTGCCAGGAGTGTGCAATTTTGCCAAGATACGAGGTGTAAAGAATCTTGGCATATCTGCTCTCAAACAGCTTACAGCTAAAACTGAAACGTGCATTATTTGCTATTCTTTTCTGACACATTTTGATTGATTTCTAAAAAAAATCATTTAATCAACAAAATTACAAGTGGGAATCCACATTCACATGATAGGTTCTTGCTTACTGGTTGAATGCTTTGCCACTTATTTCCCGCATACCTATTTCATACTGAAATGTTACCCATCGCATGAGAATAACTGATTCCGGTAAATCAAAAATTAATTATATTAGCTTTCTATTTTCAATTACATACCCACAGGCTATATCAAATCAGCTTCACATATTAGTCAATAACCAGTTTCCTACTTTCATCCCAGTTCTACTTTTATGCCCAAACATGTTAAACTCACCATTCTTCTTTGGGCCTCTCCATATGATGGCTGATTCTGGACTCTCCAAAAGGAATCCAATAGACATGACAGACAAATTGTCATCTACAAAACTGAAAAAATGTAAATGCATCAGAGTCATACAAGAAATACTGCACATGTGCACATCAGTTTTCAGACACAAAAATTAAAACTTTTTCCTTTTTTTCTTTTAAAAACATGAAAGAAAGAAATGAGTGAAATATATTAGTTCCATTCTTCTGTATGTCAGTCAACAGTATAAACATTTAAGACATTAATAACTTAGTGCATATCTAACAATTCATTTACGTTGTACACAGAATAAATACTCACCACAGGTGACCACCCAGAGAGGCTCTGATGAACCTATAAACAAAAGGAACAAGTGCTGCATCACTGGCAAATAAAAATTAAAAAAAGAATACATCTGAATATAGTAAAATATTTCCTGCACCTTGAATAAAAAAACATTGTGACTGAGAGAATGCAGTGATTGAGGGCTGCATTGTTGACATGCAGCCAGCAACACCTGACATGGTTCTGCACGTGGCAACAAAACAGGCAATACAGTTAGCACACCACTCGGCACATTGAAATGTCAGTCACGAAGTTATTTTAATGTAGTTATAGTCTCCAAAGTGTAAAGATTGTAGAAGATGCCTTAAAACAGTACCGTGATGCACTTTAGTGATAAAAATAGTTTATGAGTGTGAGTAGGGGAGAGAATGTAGAGGAAGGGAAGGTGACTAGATTTAACATCTCAGCCATAGGAGATGCAGCACTAGGTCAGGTTAGGGAAGGAATGGGAAGGACATCATGTCCCTTCGAGGAACGATATGTGATGGAAGGAAGTTAGAGGGGGAGGCAGGGGGTGCGGAGAGGTGGGAGGGGAAAGAGGTAGATGGAGGGACCTCTCACAAAATCATGTTCTATGCCGACATTGTTTCCATAGTCCAACCAGTTACATATAGAGGTTTCTTACAGTCAGAAAGGTACATTACTAAACTCACCACGTCATATTTTGAACACCCTAAAGGAGTTTTGCTATTTGGGGAGCAAAATAACTGATGATGGTCGAAGTAGAGAGGATATAAAATGTAGGCTGGCAATGGCAAGGAAAGCGTTTCTGAAGAAGAGGAATTTGTTAACATCGAGTATAGATCTAAGTGTCAGGAAGTCATTTCTGAAAGTATTCGTTTGGAGTGTAGCCATGTATGGAAGTGAAACATGGACGATAAATAGTTTGGACAAGAAGAAAATAGAAGCTTTCGAAATGTGGTGCTACAGAAGAATGCTGAAGATTAGATGGGTAGATCACATAACTAATGAGGAAGTATTGAATAGGATTGGGGAGAAGAGAAGTTTGTGGCACAACTTGACCAGAAGAAGGGATCGGTTGGTAGGACATGTTCTGAGGCATCAAGGGATCACCAATTTAGTATTGGAGGGCAGCGTGGAGGGTAAAAATCGTAGAGGGAGACCAAGAGATGAATACACTAAGCAGATTCAGAAGGATGTAGGTTGCAGTAGGTACTGGGAGATGAAAAAGCTTGCACAGGATAGAGTAGCATGGAGAGCTGCATCAAACCAGTCTCAGGACTGAAGACCACAACAACAACAACCTAAGCTTTTGATGTCACAGCTTTAGCAACTTCATGAATCTTTGCTTTTGAAATACCAAATCATTACTGATTTGACAGCATAAATACTCTCGTTTCATAGTCTTCATAAGCAGGCAGGATGCCACTATGCTTTTACAGCAACAGAAGTATCTTCAAAATGACATGGTCAACAGAGAACTTTAACAATGCCATCTCGTGTGGGCTGTCTTTCTGTCTGTCCCATTGGAAACAAGCACTGGAAACTTCCATGTATCAAAGTGATTTACAAACACACAGAGCAAAGACACACCTTAAGATAAATCTTATTAGAATGAAGTTCCTTGCATCCTAAAGTTTATTCAGATTTTCAAATACGTAATTTTTTACCATCAACATCCCCTGACATCCATTACATTTTAATCAAGTTGCAAGATATGTAGCTTAATCGCCATAGTTGTAATAGTACACGATACCATATTCATTTCTATCAACAATGTGGGATGTGACAGTTGCTGTGTAAATAATGCAGAAGTATATGGGTGGCAACTGTCATTGTGCACCTGCAGCACTACCATCTGAATTCTTGCAGGTGAACTTTCATGGACTGTTGTCTTGGCCCAGTACATTCTTGTTTTTAATGTTAGAATTTCTCTTTCTAATGTGTTCTCTGACAATATTCATAGAGAAGTTATGTTGCTCATAAGCATTTGTTTAGTGATATATGATATTGAAATGTGCGACAAAAAGGTACTAATAAAATCAACAAGTCAAGTTGTACTGCAGTGCTTCTGTTGTTTAACCAATGAGTCTTCAGAATTCAAAAGACAGATATTAAAAACAAGCTTGCTATGGCAGACAGTGAATATGGTCTATGTATATGGAGGATAATGGAGTATCACTAAGTGTAATCTTGACAAACCAAATTTCTTTGAAAAACTGTATGTAGCGGCTTACAAATTTCACATATCCTTTATCACAAATCACAATACAAATATTTAGTACACAAACGAAAACTGTGGCTAAGATAAGTGAAACAGTACTGACTGGGTGGCAATCCCTAATAAATATTGCAATACATTACACTTTTTATCAACACCAAACATGCTCCTGTTAAATTTCATTGTTATATTGTAATTCACGTTATACTATTAATTATATTCTGATTATGGGACACTGTGTAATAAACTAGACACCCAGTATTAAATTCCATAGCTGTAGTAACTATTTGGTGTTAGTTATGCTACTTGTAAAAACTAAATTTTACGCCAACCAAGCTGTAGAGACAAACTTCTAAATTTTACTAATTAATATCTGTTATTTCATATCTATTCATAACATTTGTTATTTCATATCTATCTTCCTCCTCCATAACGTCTATACTTTGCCTCACCCAATTAGTTCACTAGAGTACGTGAACCACTTCCTGTGATATATAAGTAGAGAACAATTGACGAAACAAAGTCGAAACTTACCTGTTCCCCAAGCACCCCCATTATTCGAGGAATGGAAGGTCCGCAGATATCTATATCCAACACAGCAACCTGTAAATCAATGAAATTTTGTTTTGATTATATTTGTAGATGATTTATGATGATATAATAGATGAATAGTATATCACAAAGAAAACTGTCTACTGTGAGTAAAGGTATTTGAGTCTCAACTTCTGAACCTGCATTTTCAATAGTTAAGGAATGAATTATTTCAACATTATGCCCTGTTCCATTTTCTTTCTAGGTATCAGAATCACAATTACATTTCCTGCAAAATGATACAGAAAAAGATACTAACATGTACAAGAGAACATGAAAGTTATTAACAGCAACCTTCCCAAAGTACATTCCTTGAAATAAGAGTTACTAAAGTAAACCAAACAATGGAAACTCCAGATAGGAATATCAACAATGTCAGGGTTGGCAGTCGCGTGCGCATGCGGTGTGTTGTGTGTGTGTGTGTGTGTGTGGGGGGGGGGGGGGGGGGGGGGGGGGGGGCGGGGGGGGGGCGGTGTGCTCGCCCCTCTCTCTCTCTCTCTCTCTCTCTCTCTCTCTCTCTCTCTTTACTGGCGAAGGCTGTGACTGACATGTCTTCTTTTCCCTACATTGCTAAGTTACTAAAATACTCCAGCAACTGGATTTTTCATTTAAGAAAATGTGGAAACATGGTGAGAGATTCGCAGACAAGGTACAAAATGAAACTGCATTCCTTATCATTCTAGTTCAACTACAGTATTGTAAAAAGAAAAAAAAAAACAGTTTTTTTTATCATTATAGCTGAGAGACTTGAAGTAAAAATGATGTGTAAATATTCACTTTTAATTAAACGGAAAAAAATGAAGTGCAAAAAAAATTATTCATAGTTAACATTATGTAAGAAGGCAGATAGTTGATCAGTGTGTTGCTTTCATGAAAACTACAACTAATTAATGCATAGAGAGATTTCATGAAGGACTTAATACGGTGACTTTTACCAAAGAGCAATTGATTTTGACAGATAGAGTAATATTCTTCTGTCACCAGAGACCTCAACTAAAAAGAGATTCTCAGAGACAACAGACTTTTTTTTCTGTGTTGGAGAGGAAATAGCCACTACAGGCAAAGGAAGACAAACTGGTATCCCTTATAATGAAACTTCAAACTGTAAAATGGTTTTTGGATGAATAAACAACCAACGATATTATGATTAGCAATTGAACTGTTGAATTGTCTGCTGCCATCCCTTCTGCTCTTATGACTTAAGATCAACTAATCCAAAAATAAAAATAAAAAGACCCGCCAGAATGCTAACACATACTTAGGTGACTGGCTAACATTACAGAGGCAATTAAATACTGCAACACGCATGTCAGTAACTCTCAGTGACAAATGACATCCACATGTCACTGCAAGAAGAAGAAAAGAAAATAAGCAAAACTTTGTTACAACTATTGTATACTTGAATGCACCAATCAAAAAGATTAACAAAATTACAACAAAAAATTCAAAAACATGTCAGAGTGCATTAACTAATTACTGCAGTTGCTATAGAACATCTTGCTCATTGGTGAGAGGAACTACTCTTGATATCAAATATTATATTTCAAATCAAACACCGTAATAATGAGTGTCACTGCAAAAACATCAGCTGTCAGAAGTGGTTGTCAGTCTAAAGGCTGGTTTTGTGCAGCTCTTGACACTAGTAAATTCTGTTTAAGCTTCTTAATCTCAGCACAATCTCCTCCCCTCTGCCCCCCCCCCCCCCCAACCCTCCCTCCCCCCACCCCCATGAAACATCTTCCTCCATTACAAAATTAAATATTCCTTGATGCCTCTGAATGTGTCGTATCAATCTATTTCTTCTTGTAATCAAGTCATGACTATGAAGCTCTTCTTTCTGACTCAGTATCCCACCATTAGTTATTCAATTTACCCATCTAATCTTCAACATTTCAAAAACTTCTATTTTCTTCTTGTCTGCACAGTTTCACTTCCATACTAGGCTACACTCTCCAGACAAATACTTTCAGATAAAACTTCCTAACAAAGTTATATCTGAAGGTATCAAATTTTTCTTTTTCAGAAAAGTATGCCATACAAATGAAAAATGCAGATAAGTCTCTTTAGATTCTCCATTAATCCTTAAAGGTTTTTTTGTTGATTTGTTTTCTGATGCCTTGTTCCTTCGTATCTTCATAACTTACTTGTCCTAAAAACTTTAAATAGCATTTCAATACAGACCAAGTGAAAATTACAGCACTTTATGTATATTTCTGTCTTTCTTTATTACTTCTAAAAAAAATTCTTTGAGTTAATACTGTAGTGTGCCTAGCTGAATGATCAAATGCTTGTGTGTTATGACAAAATGAAGCACTTTTTAAAAAAGAAATAAAATGAGGAAATGGCAGAATGATTGTATAAAGTTTAATTAAAAGAAAAAGAAACTTTCAAATGTGTGCTAAACACCAAAGAGCACCAGATCAATAACAACAAAGAAGTATGATTTCATAGGCAGAGGCCAAGGCTGTCAGAGCCACAAACAGCAGCAGATCAATAAGATAAGAGCCAGGAGATGGGACATGGTGACACAAGCACCTCTGCTTGTGAATGGTACTGGGTGGTACTGCACACACAATTTGCCTCCTGACAGAAAGATTGCTATCTCACACAGATATACACCAAACAGAAGGGTAATACATAACTACAATGTCAATACAGAACACCTTATTTTCATAATTATAAATGTTCTACTGGAGAATAATTCCTTATGCAGATACCTGCATAACTGTGAACATTTCTCTTCATATTATATTTGGGGGAAAAAAGGAAAAGGTTGAGGGGGGAGAGGGGAGAACAGTAACTAACCATTCTTAATACTTAACAATATTCACGCGCACGCGCGCGCACACACACACACACACACACACACACACACACACACACACACACACACACACACACACACACACACCGCAGTTGCAAACAACAAGGCGAGTCAGCCCATCTGATATACACTGAATGACAATTGAGGAAGCAGTTCTAACACTATGTGAAGTGGAAGAATACTGGTATACTAATGCAAACTTATTTTTTCTGCACAACTCGCACTTTTAATGTACGTGTCTGGCATGCGCTTAATTGTGGCTGTACAGAGATAGCTAGTGCGAACTTCTTTTCACAACATTTGATCAATGAAGGGGGTTGGGCATTCTTCTAAGCTGTGAGGTAATAACATGCAATGGAATGGCCTACTGCATTACAGTAAGTCCCCCCACAAGTACATCTGGCATCTGTGTCACTATTTTCATTCCCATGCATTCTTCCCATATGAGCGGGTACCCAGGAACATTTCACTGCAATAAGACAAAGCTGGCCACACTGTTCGGAATCAATTTGTTCAATGGATGCATCTGTTGAATACTGTGAAGATCTTGGTCACATCCCAACTATTACAGTTCTTTCAGGATTGAGTAAAACTGTGTACAAAATAGTGTGCATCCCCTTGGAGGGTGTATTTGGAAGATACTATCGTGGAAAACCAGTTGAGCAGCCAACTATCTCTCATCACCAGGCTCATCAATACAAATGAACCTAAACTTTTAGTGTTGTTTTGTAATTCAAGGCACAAGTCTAAAGCATAATTTGGAGTGAAAGACTTCTTGCATTCTGACAAATTTAAAAGCATCCTGGGTCCCCGAAATTTAAGTTTTTATTACAGGCCTAAGGTAAAACATTCAAGTTCCCTGCATCTAGATTTGTGAGATGCTTCTTTGCTCTCATCCCAAAAGGGCTCACTACTGTTATAATGTAAACCTGTCCTCGAGCACCAAGGCTGATTGACCATCACAGAGCTCTCCAGAATGAGATTTTCATTCTGCAGCGGAGTGTGTGCTGATATGAAACTTCCTGGCAGATTAAAACTGTGTGCCGGACTGTGACTCGAACTCGGGACCTTTGCTTTTCACAGCTTATCAGCCAGGAAATTTCATATCAGCACACACTCCGCTGCAGAATGAAAATCTCATTCTGGAAACATCCCCCAGGCTATGGCTGAGCCATGTTTTCACAATATCCCTTCTTCCAGGAGTGCCAGTTCTGCAAGGTTCACAGGATAGCTTCTGTGAAGTTTGGAAAGCAGAAGATGAGGTACTGGCTGAATTAAAGCTGTGAGGATGGGTCATGAGTCGTGCTTGTGTAGCTCAATCAGTACAGCACTTGCCCGCGAAAGGCAAAGGTCCTGAGTTCGAGCCTCGGTCCGGCACATTGTTTTAATTTGCCAGGAAGTTTCATCACAGTGCTCTTTTAGACACAGTCATTTTGGTGGAGATATCACCCCAGCTCCCTCCTACCTTTCCTTTGATGCACCCACACAGCTATAGGACAGTAATGTAAACCCTGAGCCATGGTGCAACTAGGCACTTTCCATGTAAACAAACCATCATCAGAGGTGAAAAAAGTAATAAGTGTCAGAAAGAAGCTTAAACCTGGGTAAGATCTGAACTCTGGACTTTTGGATTGTAGTCCAGTACTAACCCACAATATTCCTGTTCTGCAGCTTATAAATACATGCTCTGATGGTGTTCAAGTAATGAGATTCAAGCTGGTGGAAAGTAGAAATAACTCAACCTTATAATTATGTCACATCAAAAGCAATTTCTGCCACGTGGAAAGTGGTGTTTTACCAGCTTCTATGTGTACAATGAGTATATCAGTAGTTCTAAGGGCACCTATCACCAGGTTAATTCCATCACCGAAGGTACTACCTAAAATTCTTTGGTAAGAAGATTGAACAACTCCATGACAGTATTATAAGTAGGATAGATTGCTACTCACTATATGTTAAAGATGCTGAGTCACAGACAGGCAGGACAAAAAGCCTTCTTCTAAAGGAGACAACATACACACAAGCACAACTCACATACACATGATCACTGTCTCTGGCCACAGAGTCTGGACCACGAGCAACTGCAGCTCACATGTTTAACAGTCTTTTTGTTGTATCTGTCTGCAACTCAACATCTCCACTATACTGTGAATGACAATCTAGTATCTGTTTCATATTACTGTCATTAATCCATCATGGATTTAGCATTGTTTGAAAAATTCCATGAGTTTTATAGCCATAGTCCACACAGGATTTAACTAACATCTTATAAAAAAATCTGGGTATGAAAGACTTGTCTGCCCCCTCAGCTGAGTTACTGTGGCACTTCAAAATACATCTCTTAATTTAAACTCTTCCAGCTACGGCCACCAGTTACTCTTCCGATCGAATATAAGTCCCAGAAATCTCTAGTAACCTGCATGCCTCTTTCACTGGAGTACGCAACTGATTTCCCCAAAGTCCCATCTGTCCATGTACCAGAGAATGTGACACTTCCCTCCCTTGTCTTTGTGAGTAAGAAATGGCATCCACAGCCTTTTTAATCATTGATCAGTAGTCATGGTACCCAGTATACCTGAAGCTTTTTCAAGTCAGCATTTTATGAAAAATTTGGGTCAAACTTACATATTGGACCCCTCCTGAAATCTAAGTTGTGGAGACAGACTGATCTCTTGCACAGCCCAAGGTCTACATTAGATAAGAAGGTGACAATTTGATTGTGAGTTGGTGAACCAACAAATGTGAAAGTAGAAAATCTGTTTCTGGTAATAAATTGACTGGTAATGAAGTTTAATGCTTACATCTGTGCCAGATTGAAAAAGCAAGGGAGGTCCAATACATAACTTTTACTGGATTTTTTGCTCAGATGCCTATGTTATCTGGTGACCATTCATTCTGTTATCTTCCACAGCCACATCCTGAACTTTTCAAATGTTTTCTATGTGATGATTTCAACTGTCCAGTAGATACAAATGTCAACTTCCGTGACCATATTTAAACTCATTAACCCAGATATTAACATCAATGTGTACTATGTCTAAACTTAAGCCAATTAGGTTTTGACTGAATTTTCTATGTTGAGAAACAAGGAGTGATCTGAGTTACTTGGTAAAAGACTTTCTATAGCCAAGATTGCATAAATACTTCTTATTTTTGACAACCGATTTCAATAGACTTTGCTCTCATCTTCTGGTCTGTAACATAGTGCACATACATGGAATACATCTCCTTTCATGATTTTATGACATAATTTTTGAGAAAAAAATATTTGTTTGACAATACAATGAACAGTTTCCTTTTCCTTTTCTTGTAATGTCAAACAAAGCATTTTTTCTTAAGAATTACAGCATAAAGCCATAATAGGAGATTTTTCCATGTATGTGCACCACATTATAACCCAGAAGATGACAGCAAAGTCTGTAAAAATGGGTTATCAAAAATAAAGAAGTATTATGTGATGATGTGAAAGTTATTTACCAAGCAGGTTTTGATATGCTCAACTGTTGAAACTTGCAAACAAAACTGTTACTGGCCATACAAAGCTGTTGTTTCCTTTTCTTTTACACATGTCAACTAATCACCTCATACTGCTGCCAACTAACAACTTACATCATATGCATTTGAAACTGTGTCACACAAATCAGATTTGTCTCCTCTGGACCAGTTCAACTAAATCTGCCCTTCTTTCAGAGAAATTTATCAATCACAGTGGATAAAGCCATAGTGCATAAGCTCTAAATAAGTTTTCTGCTAACTTGCAAAGACTACCAACTGGTTTCACATAATTTGTGAACTGCTGGCCCAAACCAAATGTTTCTCGTAGCTACTGGTCTTCACCCTTCCCATAGCTACTATTCAACAGTAGAACTCTTCTTTTCTTATTCTATTTTTCTACAAACTTCTTTTAAGTTTGCTAATTGTCATGCTGTGTCCTACATTCTTCCATATCCCATAGACACTCTTTCCACTCTAGTACACATAAGAAGCTAAATCGTACAGTTACATACGACCACAACAAGACATATGAAGTTTCCTTGTCTGTTAATTATTCAAAAAATTTCTGCAGAAATTAAAATTAAAATGGTTTGAAATGTTTTATAAAAAAGAAGCAAATGAAAATGCAGATTGCTAACACTTATCCTGCACAAAATGAAGACTTAAAAATTCATTTTTATATAAGTTGAAATGCTGACTTCACATATCATCATTTACTATTATAAGATATTAACCTTTCCAAGACCAATGTAGTTGAATACCATTTAGAGCCACAGTTTGTTAACACTTACTTATTTAAAAATTACTAGCAGCAAAATTCGCATTGATCCTATGGGAGATAAGGTATAACTGTGGCTGATCATTCAGTTATGACTTTCATAAGCCACGGTGAAATTACTGGCAGCCATAAGTCAAGCAACAGGAATTTAAGGTTGTACATAAAAAAATATATCCATCTCTTAGCAACATGTATTCAACAGCTTCAGGAAAATATTTCATACAAAGTACGAAAATGTAACATGATAAACAACATCTGTACTATTTAAAAAAAAAAAGGAATCGGAATAAATTAGCATTACAATGGAAGTGGCAACATATTAGTTATCAAAGCAATTTTGGAGCTTCAACAAAACTTACATTCCTATCAGGGTTAGTTACTGCTAGACCCCGAGACAACAATGATGTGAATGTTGTCTTTCCAACTCCTCCTTTTCCAGACAGCACCAAAATCTTGTGTTTCACTGATGACAATCTCGATTTAACCAGTTCAATACCTGATGTAATATAAAGAAATGTGTTATATTCTAAAAACATTTTAAAACTTGTAACTCATCTGTGGAACTTATTGATATGTAGCAAAAGATCATTAATAACCTGGATCAGGCTGCCTTGCCGCACCAGACGCACATATCTGTTGATTGGGACAACCCTGGCAGGCCGATTCTTTGCCTGCAGATTCACTTTGTGTCCCAGGACAGTCTGTCACAAAACAAAAGAGATCATTAAATAATTTCAAGACTGAACATTATAAAGAACTACAACTAAAGTTTATTAACACTGGAAGACATTCCTCTTTCCTATTCTGATCAATAACTGTAAATCAGAACACTACTTTGCCATTTCAAATACAAATAGCATGTCAGCCATTATCAGATGTTATGATTTTGGGCATCCGACAAAGGAATTTTTATCTCCCTCTTTCCTTGCATGTTATCCCCTGGCACAGGATTTGTTGTTTTCAAGTTTTGGCAAATTTATTTTATTCATTATTTGGGGCTGGATGCCCTTGCTGCTGCCATAGTCATGAATTAATCTAAGGCAGGGAAGTTGTGTTCGTCACCTGTATGTGGACCATGTAAACTTCGTTCTGTGTATTATCATATTTTCTGAGGCGGAGATTGGGGACCAGCACAGCATTTACTAAATGCAAATGGACACTCATAAAAACCATACTTAGACTGTCCAGAGTACCAGACCAATGATTGTTAATCCACAGTGCGGATCTGATCCGAATCTGAAATACTTTCCTCTCTTGCATTCTAATGCACTGTGTGACCTATACGAACAGATCACCATAAGGATATTGATCTTCCTTCAAAAAAGCCTACACAGGTGAGTGTGATAAAAAGATAAGAAACTAAATTTTCCACTTAAATTTGTAAAAGACACATATATGCGCATATTGAACAATGGTGAACAAAGATATGCTAAAAATTACAATAGTAATAAGTTGCCGTCTGATCATTTATTAGAAAAATTTGTTAACCAGCCCCTCTGCAAACCTACAATCTAAAAGCTTACACTTATCAGACAAAGCATAACTTTGTCAGTTAAGTATAACATCTGTCTTCTTGTTAGTTTAAATAGGGGTCCGGTTCTTAGTTAAACTTACTGCTGGGTCATTCTGTGTCAAGTGACCCAATCTGAAAGAAGCCCTAGCTCACCATCTTCAGTTTCAATGAAATATGTACCAAGTGTACATAAGGGGGCAGGCATGAACTTCTGATGAGTTTCAATTACATTTGTAACTGCATGTGGGAACTAGAGCCATTTTCACAAGGTTCACTTTCTTCAGAAATAAAAACATACAAAATAATCATTCATGTTCAGCAAGGCATTGTTTCGAATTAATAGAGATAAGATCCTACAATTTACCATCCTGACATTATTTTCTGCACAGAATATAGAAGCAACATAAACAAAAATCACAAAACAATAGCCTTGGTGAATCTCTCTTTAAAATGGCTGAAAAAATTTGTCATGATGATTTTTCCCCATGTGTTAATACGGGATAAAGGTGAGTGAAAAGTACTGGAAACTTGAAAGTTTTTATTTTTTACCACTCGGTGAATTATGAACTTCCCTACAAATACACTCACTATGGTAGCAGCCTTTTAAGTTACCAAAAATAACTTATGTACTAAATTTTGCAAATCTTTAACATAAAAACTAAATCTCTAATTTTATAACTGTTGTGGTCTTTCATCCATAGACTGGTTTGATGCAGTTCTTCACACCAGTCTACCCTGCGCATGGTCTGCCTCTTCATCTCTGCTGCAACCTACATCCACTTGAACCTAAAGAAAAGCCTTGGTATCCCTTCACAATATTTATCCCCTTCACTTCCCTTCATAACCAAATTGACCATTCCTTGATGCCTTGGTATGTGTCCTACCAACTGATCCTTTCTTTTAATCAAGTTGTGTCATAATTTTTTTTTCTCCCCAGTTCAGTTCAGTACTACCTCACTAGTAATCTGATATACCCATCTAATATCCACCATTCTCCTGTAGCATCACATTTCGAAAGTTTCTATTCTCTTTTTGTTTGGACCATTTACCATCCATTTTTCATATTTATAAAAGGCTAAACTTATAAATTTAAATCTTATAAATCCATTTCTGAAGGTTCAGAACTGTGTGTTTACATTTACCAGAAACACTATTTTCATTTGGGATTCATGTGAGTTAACAAGCAAAAATTTGGCTTTTTGCCATTTGAAAAGAAAAAGGGGGAAAAAAATAATGACATTATTCGTGTTGGACTGTGGTGGTGGTACCACAGCCAATCATGTCATATTCTAATGTGTTTTACATAAGGAGTAAACTTACTGCACCTACAGTCACACCTCCCCTTGAACTTAAAATTTTGAGAATTTGACTATAGGTCAATTTCTATTTTGATAAGCAATATACATTTCTTTCAGATAGGTATCCAGCAAATACTTTTGATTCTGTACTTTACCGCAGTCTAATCGAAGGAATCAGCCTTTTTTGCCTGTACAAATTTGATAACATTCTTGATTTTCTAAAAATTTCATATTAGTTTGCCTTATGTCTTCTAGAAGCTTTTCCTAAGGTTCTAATAAGCCAGGATTCCTTTTTCCAACTTTAACTTCCTTGCCCTACATATCTGTCGTCATCAGCTTATGTCTCTGGATGTTTCCTCACTTTCTTTTATTTCCCTTTTTCTCATGGCATATTTTATCCCATATAATAAGGCAACCTTTGGTCTTCCTCTGTGCCTTTCTCCCGGAGGACAGTAAGTCAAGATCATATTCGCATCTGGCATTCACACTTTATGTCCATACCAGGCAAGCTACCGTACTTCTATTCTATCTGTGATGTTTTCTTGGGTCTGCGTCATTTCTCTAATCATTGTATTTCTTATAATGTCTCGCCGAGATATTCTACACAAACTTCTAAGCTAGTCCCCAACTTTTTTTTTATTTTCTCCAGTAAGCTCCCAACACTGACATCCACAGGCCAGTACAAGCATCTTCTTTACTCTCCAACTTATCTGAGAAGATCATTACAGAGGGTTTAGCTTCTGGATTGCTGCTTTCTGATAGGCTACTCATTGCTGTATTTCCCAATTACTTGTTCCATCTGCCAATGAGATGCTACACAAATATTTACATTTTTTACAAGCCTTTATGTGTTACTATTACTATTTCTACATTTTCTCTACTGCATGAGTATTCAATCTTTTTAAAATTTACTTTTACTCCCCACTTATCATGTTCTTGTAAATAATATTTTTATTAGCATAGCATGTATTATCTTCTTCACTGGGCGCCACTACCTGATCATCTGCAAAGAACGTGCTGTACAAACATTGATCCTTGTTATATGCATGCCCATTCCTGAACATTTTCTACTCAGCAGGTCTAAGGCTTTCTGGATGTATATCTTGGAACAACGTAGGAGATAAGCAACATCACTGTTTTAATTCTTTTGCAATTCTAAAAGGTTGTGACGAAATTTTATTCTCCACTTTGATTACACATTCTGCACACTTTTATAGGTTGCATATACTTCTAACATATGTATTTCGTGTTCACTCCCCCTAATGATTATAAGCAGTATCTTCAGAGGCACTTTGTCATACTCCTTCTGGAGAGCTATGAATACTAAATGGGAACTCATATTCCTTTCCAGTCTCTTTGCAATTAGTCATATTAAAGTAAAAATGTTGTCAATTCAAAATCTTCCCTTCAGGTGCAGGTGTCACCACCACTAAATTATTGGGGGAAGGAGGGAGGGGACTCAATAGATAAGGTATAGATCGTAAGCGGATCTTGACAGACGTTGAAAAAATTAGAACCTAAAACTACTTTTTGCAACGTTACAGATGCCTCAAACCACACATTTCAATGCCACTTAAAAATCCTAAAGTGTGCCAGTTTAAGCATGGATTAAAATGTATTTTGTGACTACTGAGTATAAAAGTTATACAATATGAACAACTAAATTTATCAACAGTGTGTTGTGACTTACGTAATATGTTCCACACCTTTTTGCAGGGAAGAATTAAGGGAAAATAATATATAGAGAATAGGCTATACTTAGATCAGTTTAGAAAACAGTCGATAAATTCCTACAACGTGGGTGTTCTACTATGAGGGGCCTTCAATAGGTAATACAACACATTTTTTTTTCTTGGGCAATTTTGGCTGAAAAAATGCAGAATTTGTTATGGAACATCATGGATATTCCCCTTCATGCCATACAGTTTCATGACATTCTGATAGATGGCAATGCTATACGTAGCCTTCAAAGTGTCGCATGTAATGGATGTGTATTCCAAGCAGACTGTTTGCACCGAGTTTCTTTTAGTGCAAAAACCACAGAATCCCAAATATTCATTGGCATTTGCTGTATATCTACAGAGACCTGGCAATGAACAAAAGCACATTGAGTAAGTGGGCGGGGTGCCTGTCATCAATGCAACAAGGTCGCACAAACCTGTCCAAACTCCCACATGGCAGCCGCCACACACAGCTGTGACTCCAACAATGTCGGAATGTGCAGACACTCATATTCAAGATGATCGATGGATCACTAACAAAAACCTCGCTGTACAACTGGACATCTCTGTTGGTAGTGCTGACACACTCGTCCACCAGTTGGGGAACTCAAAGTTGTGTGCCCACTGGGTTTCTCGCTGCCTAACATAAGACCATAAAGAGCAACGAACAACCACCCGTGCAGAGTTACTTGGTTGTTATGAGGCTGATCGTGAACGTCATCACAGGCGAAAAACATGGGTTTCAGCACTTCAAATCTGGGCAAAAAAAAAGGCAATCCATGGAATGGCACCACACCACCTCTCCTCTGAAGTAGTAGTTCAAAGCTGCACCCTCAGTCAGTAAAGTCATGGTGATGGTCTTATGGGACACTGGAGGGATTATTCTGTTTGATGTCCTCCCTCTTGGTGTAATGATCAAGTAAGAAGTGTATTGTGCTACATTCAGAGAATCAAAGAAATGACTTCAGCTTGCTCATTGCCACAAAAATGTAAACAAACTTCTCCTTCTCCATGACAATGCGGGGCCTCACCCAACTCTGTGCATCCAAGAGGAGTTCATGAAGCTTCATTGGACTGTGCTTCCTCATCCACCCTACAGCCCAGATCTTGCTTCTTCAGACTTCTATCTGTTTGATCCAATAAAGCACGCACTCCATGGGAAGCAGTAAGTGGATGATGGCGAGGTATTGCTGCAGCAAGATGTAACTCTCAATCAAACAGCAGAGTGGTACCATATGGGCATACATGCCCTCCCAGTAAGATGGTATAGGGCCATCACACTGAATAGAGATTGTCTTAAAAAATAGGGTATTGTAGCCAAAAAAAGTGGGAAATAATATGGTGTTTTGGAATCCTGAATAAAGCCAAAATACTTTCAGAAAAAAAAAAAATTGTTGCACCTCATACACTGCAATAGTAAAATTGAGGAAATTGGCATACTTTTGTAACAAACATTTACTTACAGTCATTCCTTTGCCTTTCTCAAAGAAAGTATTGATGAATTGTCTTGAACAATCTTCATAGCAATTCCTCTTCACACTCAGACTGACTATAACTTTATTATTATACCCACACCTGACTGTAAGTGATTGTCATATGGCATTTGATTATTAGTCATCTGCCTCCTGGTCATGCCTCCCACAGCAAAACCAAGCACATTTGTGCCTACATACTCCACTCCTTTATCACTTGTAGCCATACCAACACAATTCATAAATACTTGGAATATTGTCTTTTTAGTGAAAACATTTGATTTACTGGCACATTAGTGACTCTAGAAAACCATTAATTCTTATTGCACAAGAGCTTTTAGTATGTGTAATTAGTTAAGCTTGGATATACTATTCGACTGTGTCATTTTTTGTCATATAAGACTCACCCCCTCCCCACTCTGATAGAAAATGAAGTATTGAGTTTTTTATTTGTTTTTCCCAAATTGACTAGTTCCGTGATTATGTACACAACTATTAGTGAAATACTTACTAATGTTTTCCTTCAAAAAAATGTTCAAATGTGTGTGAAATCTTATGGGACTTAACTGCGAAGGTCATCAGTCCCTAAGCTTACACACTACTTAACCTAAATTATCCTAAGGACAAACACAAACACCCATGCCTGAGGGAGGATTCGAACCTCCGCCGGGACCAGCCGCACAGTCCATGACTGCAGCGCCCAAGACCGCTCGGCTAATCCGGCGCGGCAATGTTTTCCTTGATATGCACATTGGTAAATACACTCACTTGGAGCAGTAAGGATATCAAGTTTCTAAATAGTTCCTCACAATGAGCCTTTTCACTTATTATTACTACTATTATTACTACTACAATTATTATTAATATGGACTTTTCTGTGGTTTAAAAACTGTCTCAGTTTTGTGCCTTGAGCCCCAGAAAAGAATCCCATACCTAAGAAATGAGTGTACATAGGAACAATATGTCACCACAAGACATTAGCCGTTACAATTTTCCCTGTCAACATCTTTAAGTGTGTGGTCTAGCTTATGCTGAACTTCTTGATATGCTACTAACTCTTGTAACCTGATTAAACTTCATGGCTGCACTACAAGCTTGCACATTTACTCTAATTCCCTGTGTCCCAGTACCCAGTGGAATGTAAACTCCTTATTTTTCTATTGTATCAGAAATGATTGTTGTATGTTCTGGTTAGTTTTCTCTGTTGGGAACACTTGGTTGAAAGGCCTGAGGAGCATTAAGAAAGTTGGAGCAGATGAGAATTTCTTCCCATATATTCTGCTCCAGTGCCTTCAGGATAATTCCCAGTTTAGCCTGAAAATATCTGATACAGAAATCGTGATGACATATATGGTAAGCAAATCCTGATGGCACAGTCAGAGAAAACCATTGAGCAGCCGACAGTGTCATCCTGTTTTGAGCTTTGTTAAAACTATGGAGTTCATCTAAAACACTATAACAGAAAGATCTAAAAATCAGGTCTGAAATGCTCTCTTTCCTAAAATTTCTCAAATTAAAGACAGCTCTCAATGTGATGATTTACTCCAATCTTGGCATAAAGCATTAATAGTCACTATGTCTATACACTTGGCATGCTAGCTGCAATAATCAAAATTTTGAACAACCAGTTCCAAGCAGCCAGCTGATGGACAGTCGAAATGTGAGCAAAAATAAGCAGTTTGATGTGGATGTGGAAGTGTTACAATTGTTGACCTGCTGCGAAAAAAAAAAAAAAAAAAAAAAAAAAAAACAGAGTCACCATCTATTTCTGGAGCAGCACTCAAAGGGCACATGCCAAACTTACCTCAAGAATCTTTGAAACTACTCAGATGTTTTTTTATTACTATTATTATTTTTAACTTTACAAGAATGTGAGAGCAGTAATTCAGTAATCTACTAGAAAACATATAACATTCAATTATGAGTACAAATACTTCTGTGTGTGCTTGTATAACTCCAGAAAGAAAAACTGGTAACAACTTTGAGATGAGTGTAGAAAACAATTTTATACTTACTTTTAACAATGTTATTAATGGATTTTTTACATTTCCTGCAATGCTTTGTTGCTGCACTGATTCATGAAACAGACCTAATATTTCTGAATTCTGAGTCATCATTGAAGTAATTAATTCTGTCTGTGATAAAACATACCCCCTCATACATAGGTAGTCAAAGTTTTACCTTGCAAAAATAAAATTATGTAATTAACTTTTCATTTCTTTGCAGGTAAATCTGCAGTCCTGGTACACACTGAAATCCCTGCCCCACAGTTCCTTAGCATGCCACTCCCATCTATATTTCACTAATAGGATGTGCCATTTCGTTTTGGCTCCTCTAACAGTGGTCCACGTCAGTGTTGCAGTGATTTCAATGGGCATCAGGACTGCCGACATTTACCTACAAACAAATAATAACTTTATAACTTTCTTTTTTAGATGTGGTGTTTAAAACTTTATGACTACCCTTCTTAAGAGTCATGTCTGTCTGGAACAAGTACAAAATATTCATGGCAACTTTTCTACAGCCCTAGGCTTCTGGTCAATAATTTGGATCAGTTGAATATCCATGGAGATATTGCCCACCAATAGAGGTTGCTGGTCCATAATTTGGTAGTGCTTTACATCTACAGCTATATGATACAGACCAAATTTACAGAGGTGAGTTTCCAGTGGAAACATCTGCACTTCTTTTTATTAGATTTTTTTTTTCCTTTTATGTAGAAACACTATCATGTTCCTGAATTCTTTTTTTAATCTTACAGCAGCAAAATCAAAACCAATCTATCTTGATTAGATTCTTGGGTGCTTTAATCATAATCTCTTATTGTTTTGATGCTTCAACCAAACTTTTGTCATCAGTCTCCTCCTTTTTGGTAACAGGCAAATAAATCTGAATGAAACTTACTGGCAGGTTAAAACTGTGTGTCAGACAGAATTTTCCTTTCATGGGCAATTGCTCTACCATCTGAGCTACCCAAGCACAACTCACAACCCATCCTCACAGCTTTACATCATCTCCTACCTTCCAAACTTCACAAAGTTCTTCCATGAAACTTGCAGGACTAGCACTTCTGGAAGAAAGGGCACTGTGAAGACATGGCTTAGTACAGCCTGGGGGATGTTTCCAGAATGAAATGAAATTTTCACTCTGCAGCGGAATGTGTGCTGGCATGAAATTTACTGGCAGATTAAAACTGTGCGCCAGACTGAGATTAGAATTCAAGAGCTTCGCCTTTCTCACGCAAGGGCTCTGAAAGTTTTGTGGGAGAACTTCTGTGAAGTTTGGTAGGTCTCAGCCCAGAACACAGTTTTCATCTGCCAGCAAGTTCCATACCAGTGCACATGCCATTGCAGAATGAGAATTTCATTCTGGAATTTGAATGCCTGAACCCTTGCTGTCACTTTCACCAATGCCTGGTACATCCATATTAGCTTGAACTGTATTATTTACCACGGTTGCCACATGAAACTGCAGTTGATCAAAATGTATGCAGAGACAATCTTCTACATCTACATCTATACTCAGAAAACCACTGTGAGGTGCATTGCAGAGAGGACATCCCATTGTAACATTTACTAGTATTTCTCCCTGTTCCAGCCACATACAGAGTGCAGGAAGAACGATTGCTCGAATGTCTCTGTGCATGCAGTAATTATTCTAATCTTATCCTCACAACCCCTATGTGAGCTATATGTAGGGGGGTTGTACTATATTCCTAGTGTAATCATTTAAAGCTGGTTCTTGAAACTTTGTTAATAGACTTTTTCGGGATAGTTTACATCTATCTTCAGCAGTCTTACCATTTAGTTCCTCCAGTGTCTCTGTGACATTCTCCCACAGATTAAACAAATTTGTGACCATTCATGCTGCCCTTCTCTGTATACGTTTAGTATCCCCTGTTACGACTACCGGGTAGGGGTCCCACACACTTGAGCAATATTCTAGAAACAGTTGCACAAGTAACTTGATTGATGAATCAACACAGCATGGTAAGAAATGCCCCAAGATGACATTAATCCACGCCACAATGAACGCAAGTGTGTATTTGTGCCTGTGGTGAATCATCACAAACTGATGTCGATGATAGACATCAGTTTCAAATGGAATAAACGTTTAATCATTAAATACCACTTACATGATCAACATCTCCATAAAGTTTGATAAATATCCGACTGGTGCTTCACCTTGTAACACTTCTGTTTCCTGTTAGTGTACCTCAGGTTGCTTTTCAGCTCTTCTCCACTCCAGAAGTATGAGAAGTTCATTTCAGAAGACAATAAGTCTGACTACTACAACAAGTCTGCAGAGACCAAGACAATTACAGTACACTTCTCGTCTTGATGTGGCTGTGTATGGACAACTGGCCAGGAATTCTTGGCTGACACATATGTGTAATTCTTTGAGCTGTCAGTGTCAAATTGGCTGTCGTAACATGACTAAAGGAGTTGGGTAGCCTTGTGTTTGGTGGCTCGGAGTGACGTGAAATGTTCTTCCGCCAACAAGGAAACTGCATTCACCTTAAAAAAATATGACCAGTTTCTATTCTGCTGAAAATCTATTTTGGGCATGCTCAGAGTTGTGCTCTCATACTTAGTTGCCTTGGACTGATGTTATACAAAATTTTAAGCACAACTTTTACATACAGATGTTAAATTTGCAACTTTGTTCATTCCACTTTGGATGTGAATGGTTTGCATTATTCTGAATAGTTAAGAAATGCTTAACCAGCAGCTGGTGATACCAAATAGGCCTACGTGTATTGCACAACCCTTAAATAAAGTATAATGAATTTCCTGCAAGAATCTCAGATAGCTGAAAAATTACACTGTTATTCATTCCTGGTGAGCACACTCCACAACAGAGTGTCTACTATTAAAGTCACTCACTGATGTTTACTTGACTAATAACAAAGATTAATATCTGTTGACTTCAAGATTCAATAAACTGTTAACAGGGAAGATATAAAAATTGATACCAGCTTGAGCAAACAGTGAAGGAAACAAAAGAAAATTCAGACTAAGTATTAAAATCCATGGAGAAGAAATAAAAACTTTGAGGGTCGCCGATGACATGGTAATTCTGTCAGAGACAGCAAAGACTTGGAAGAGCAGTTGAACGGAATGGATAGTGTCTTGAAAGGAGGATATAAGGTGAACATCAACAAAAGCAAAACGAGGATAATGGAATGTAGTCGAATTAAGTCGGGTGGTGTTGAGGGAATTAGATTAGGAAATGAGACACTTAAAGTAGTAAAGGAGTTTTGCTGTTTGGGGAGCAAAATAACTGATGATGGTCGAAGTAGAGAGGATATAAAATGTAGACTGGCAATGGCAAGGAAAGTGTTTCTGAAGAAGAGAAATTTGTTAACATCGAGTATAAATTGAAGTATCAGGAAGTCATTTCTGAAAGTATTTGTATGGAATGTAGCCATGTATGGAAGTGAAACATGGACGATAAATAGTCTGGACAAGAAGAGAATAGAAGCTTTCGAAATGTGGTGCTACAGAAGAATGCTGAAGATTAGATGGGTAGATTACGTAACTAATGAGGAGGTATTGAATAGGATTGGGGAGAAGAGAAGTTTGTGGCACAACTTGACTAGAAGAAGGGATCGGTTGGTAGGACATGTTCTGAGGCATCAAGGGATCACCAATTTAGTATTGGAGGGCAGTGTGGAGGGTGAAAATAATAGAGGGAGACCAAGAGATGAATTCACTAAACAGATTCAGAAGGATGTAGGTTGCAGTAGGTACTGGGAGATGAAGAAGCTTGCACAGGATGGAGTAGCATGGAGAGCTGCATCAAACCAGTCTCAGGACTGAAGACCACAACAACAACAACAACAACAACAACCAGCTTGGTAACCTGTTCATAGTATGCCAAAGAGTTTGGTTAATTGAACCTATCAATATCAGATGTTGGCTTTTACTCATGAAGTAATTATGTGTAACAACGTGTGTGCAAACAGAAAGATGATGGAACATTGAAAACATTTATTTTCTGTTCTTTAGTACAAGGTGTAGCATAGGTTTAAAGCTGATGGTACGGATTTGAATTGGTGATGCAAATCAGTGTACATAACCCTACAAAATGTTTGTTGTGATGAAAATGATCAGTAGTGTAGCATGACATCTAGATTAGGTGAATGACAACTGTTTTGTTAAGTGACAAAACAGTATTAAAGGCTTCAATTACGCCGAAGAGTTGAGAGACACTCTAGCACAATTTTGCAGAGATTATTCCACCAATTAGTTTATTTAGTTTCCATACATCATACAGTACTTAATTACATGGTGTGTAAAATAAATATTTTGTTCGCTGGTTCAAGTTTATAGGTGTGAATTAGAGACATATCAGTCAACAACATACTGTACCATTCCATTCGACATCAACTTATAAAAACCATGAAAGATTCTTTTGCAGATATCAGGGAACACTGATGTGCCTTGAATTTCTCCACAGTGCCCGATTCGAGTAAGCAACATTGCTAAGGTAATTGATGGTGATATTAAACGCATGTACGTAAGAGGTGACGTTTAATTAAAATAACATTGATTGACACAGAAGAATCCTACCGAATCACTAATAAAAAACGATTTCCGAATCCACTCTTGCTATGTTTCTACCAGTGTTGTGCGATTTTCGTTACGCTTTCCTACGGTCAACAATTTTCCTTCGCATTTCTTTCCAATATCGGTAAGGAGGATAGAGTCCCAATGACAACCATTATTATCTCGAATTAAGAGACTGGTATCACCTAATTATTAGTCACGAATTAAGACAAATTAGTAAGGGCAATGCTTCATCGGTATTTTTCTAATTCCAAACTACTGACGTTTCAATTCGTGACAACGGATTTCAAATACCCGATAAAGGACCACAACTTAAGAACTGCAACAAATGCTCTGCATGGTACTACGGTGTCACTTTCCTTCTTTACTTTTAAATGTTACAGCAATGAGCATGAAAATTGTGCATTCAAGTGCGTGAATGAAGGTTACATTTTGTGTCGATTCATGTCCCTTCCTTCTCAATACTCTTGCGAGTTCTTATTGCGGATACACTGTTTATGACAGTAACCTCTTCGTCACGCTGCCGCAGCGCCATCAAAGTGACAACCGTGACTCGAAATACTGTTTTATTTAACGACACAAATATGTACGATTTTCCCAAATTCTTCCCTACAAACTTACGTTCGGGAGCTTCCGCAGGAACATCTGCCATTTCTACCGTACTACCGCACCCGGTACCACTAACACACAAAGATGATTAGTTTTCATTCGATATCAATGTTGTGGCACAAGATCGCTCCCACAGTAGCTGCTGCCATGGCAACCAAATAATGGCACTATTAATAGCAGAAAACGCTGACAAGTAACAACTCATTTTCTGTTCCGGGCACGTTCGCGTAATGTCAGTGTAAGTACTAAGGTTTTATATCTATATCCGCATGTAAAAAATTATCATACCGAACTTAATTGCTGTTACGTTGCCGTTAATAACACATATTCATAATAGAAATGCCTGTTTCGTATAAGAGTCCAATTAAATTCAATCTATAAATAGAAATCTCCAAAGAAATCTTAACCGTTCTTTTTCCAACTGGAACACACATTGACCATAAACGAAGCGGTGGTGGTAGTGGACGTCGGGATGGGATTCAGTGTGAAGACAAGGAATTTGTTTCTTTCTCTTTATAATGTGGCAAATTATAACCAGCGCATAAGATGACCAATAATGGAGCAAAAATTGAGCTTTTTGAATCAGGATTTTTAGTTGAGAAGGTGTGCAATATCTGTGAATCCTACTGCAAAGACACACATAAAGGCCACACATTAATATAATATTTGGGTATTTAAATTGCACACTATAATGTAAAATGAAACTGCCTAAGTGTATTATGGCAGGCGCATTTCCACTGGAAAGCTACAGTACCCAAATCTACTTGGTGTAAAGTCAAACTTTCAGAAAGCACTGCACATTGGACACAAAAAACTCGTGAGCAGTAAGTGAACTGGATAACAAATCAAGTTTTTCATTACAAAAAAAATTAAATGTCAACCACTTAGTAGGTCTACATACAGTAAACAGTGGTAGTCACATTAATTTAGTGTTGGGGACACCACTAAAGAAATAAATTTTAGGAGGAAGAGAGTGATCCATTAGGACCATTACTGAGATATATAATTTTGCTTCATGTCATAAGGTGAGAATAGTGCTTCCAGAAATATTTTGTCAAGTTTGTTGGTGTCATATTCAATGACATTTTGAAATACTGTAGTGCATGTAGTTTCTTGCAGTATATTTCTACATTTTCTGCAGATTAATCTTTGTATTGTAACATCATGAGCTGCTCCTCACACGAAATGAAAATATTTTGTAGCTTCAATATTTTCATACAGCTTGAGAAACACTTTACAGTTGTCTAATATCACAACTAAAATTTAATAGTGTTTCTCACAGTATTCCATGGTTTTCATTCAGGAAATTAGTAGCAAACATTTTCCTCCATTATTACTTCCTGTTGCACTTTTGTTCAAATTCTAAATAGCCATAGTTAATATTGTTACTTGTCGTCTTTAAAAATAGTAAAGCATTTCCGGACTGATGTCAACTTATGTTAATTTACAGAGATGCACTTTGATAATAGATCTGATTTAACTACACTTGATTTTGTTTTATTTACCTTTTATTCTTTTTATATTGATATTACTGAGTTTCTGCAGCATGTTTACTTACTAAAACGTTTGAACAATATTCCTGTTAGTATATGGTACAGTATTTAACCAGAATCATGTATTTTCACACGTCATGTTGGTATAAAATTTTGTGTTATTATTTATTTGTTCTCTCGTTTTGGTCTCCTAGCCATTGGTAGAACTTGTAATTCTCCGCTGTCTAACATTGGGTTGTGTGTTGCTGGTATTGAGTCTTCTCCAAACTACTGGTCATACTACTACTACTACTAGTAATTCTACTACTGCAGCAACTATTACAGTCTTCACAAGTTTAGGCCTTGGTATGGTATCATAGTTGAATCAGTTTGTGATTGATTCACCACAAGATCACATACTTACAATAGTAATGAGTTCTAATTATTTGTACTTAATGTAGTGATTCTCAGACAACAGATTTGAAAAAAAGTATACATTTTTACATGCATACTGCCTTTCGAATATTTGAAACTCATAGACTAGTTCACCTCTGCTTTATGTTATTGAACTTGCCTTTTGCTCTAAATAGAACATCACTATTTGCCAGGTGGTAGGTTTAATGTACTGTTGATTGACTGTATCATGATGGATAAATGTTACCTGGCCTTCATAACTTGGTAAAAGTCTGGAATTTGACGGATCAAATGGACCTTGTGTGCTAAACATTGGCCATCTGTTTATAACTGTAAAAATAAGAATTATGTAACAATAACTTATTATCATGCTAAATTGCTGCTAAAAGATCGTTAATATATGTACAAGTCATAAGGCTTCACCCTTTTATTCTTGCAACCAGTCAATAAAAATTTTTTGTTTTCCTTGGGTTACACACATACGTCATACTTTAATATTATAAATATGATTAAGAGTGAAGTTTTATACCATTTTTGCTGAGCCATTGAGATGGCTAAAACTAACAACTTTACTGTGATACTATATAATCTCTGACAAATGGTAAATCTAAATTGGAAAACGAGCTGTAAATGTCCTTCTGCATAACTGTAATCAATGACTACACTCTGAAAGGCACTATCATATTTATAATGGGATGTGCTTTCTGTTGCATCACACATTATAATTTTCCATTTACAGAAGAAACACACCTATGGGAGAGCTAATTACGCATACTGAACTGTAAAATATTCACAGTTTCCTTCATGAAGTCTAGTCTGCTATGGTCTTCTAAACACAAAACAATTTCTGAGGCTATTCATAAAACTTCCAAGGACTAGGTGATCAATATGAAAAACTACTACATAATATCCTTTGTATAAACTGAACGTCCCTTGTTAATTCATATTAATATGGATATTTCTAAAATGGATAAACAAACACTTTACAAGTAGTCGCTTCTCTAGGTAATCACCAATTTTCCAGTATTGGACCAACCAATCGAAGCCCAACACTTTTGCTGTACCTGCAACAGAACTCATTTGATAGTTCCATTTCATATGAAAATAACAATAAAATGCAAACCTCTTTGACAGATTAGGCGGTTTTCCCATTGAAACACCTTCTGTCTGTGGAGAATTCATTACTGGTGTTACATGGGAGTCAATATTCTGCCCATTAATGTTTCTACTGTGTGCAAATGACTTACCATCTCATATTGAAAGGGTAGAAATAGTTCTCTTTGCTGATGATTTAAACATAAATATTTCTCTTTAGTGGTGATTAAAGCATCATAATCAAATATCTATATATATATACTTTTAATTATGCAGCTTTATATGTTTCCTTTTTACCATACTCTGTTGTTAGAGATGATGTCACACTATGATATTTTCATTACTGAATGAATTGCTTTCACAAAGTTAATTAACAGACTATTTATAGAAACCCTATCAATAATTTTCATAAGTGTTTATCTTTCTCATTGTTTTGATATATATATATATATATATACATATCCTAACTATATATATATACATACACACACACACACACACATATATATATATATGTGTGTGTGTGTGTGTGTGTGTGTGTGTTCGTGTGTATATATATATATATATATATATATATATATATATATATATATATATATGTTGTTAGGATATTTATATATATATCCTAAAAATGGGGCACCTAAACAGTGTATTCATGAAAATTATTGATAGGGTTTCTACAAATGGTCTGTGAGTTAACATAGTAAAAGCAGCTAATTCAGTAATAAAAATATCATGATGTGACATCATCTCTAACAACAGAGTAAGGTACAAAGGCAATACATAAAACCAAATACTTAAAATTATGAATTTATATGTTTGCATGAACTTAAAGTGCGACTCTCATATTATAGATATTGCCAAATTCTCAAATACAGCAACATTTTCGCAGTGTATGGTTACTGAATTTTGTGGTGAAAACATTGTTTCACATAGCTGCGTTCATTGAGTTCAGATGAAAGAATACTGTAGTGAAATTGCCTACATAGACTATAAATAGTCATTTAATATAAAATTGTATTAAGAATAATTTTTAGATTATTTCAAGAAACCTCATGTATGTACCCATTTGAAGATCTAGGCATCCTAATACCAGTGATCTAAAACAGTCACTCCCTAACAAAATTCGTTAGATCTTGACACAGTTTCACAGTAATAACACACACACACACACACACACACACACACACACACACACACACACACACACACACACACACACACACACACACATGCACACATAAAACCATGAACAAATAGACTTTCAGTATTTATGAATTAACCAACTCTAACACAGAACAGATCAACGTATGTAGTACTCAAAATATCTTACCACTACTTTTATGAAACATAGACACCGACAGAATGAGAAAACAGTAAATGAAATAATTTTTGTTTCACAACTTTTATTATACATAAGAATAATTTGTGTATACACCCTGTAAATAAACCCAAATCCAGCATATGGTTAATGTAAAAGCTACTCATATAAGTGGTCCACATAAAGGCAAAATTAATTAGAAAATTTGTTATATTTTTAAACCAAATGGAAAATTCACATTCGCCGTAAGATATAAATATGATTAAACTAAACAAAGATAAACAGAATTCTCTTCATTTCATGCACTGGTATCATGTGATACACAGATGCCAGTAAAGAAATACAGTTATTGTATCTCTTCAGGCAAATATTATGGTTAGATTAGATTAGATTTACTTTCATTCCATTTGATCGGTAGTGACTAGGTCCTCCAGGATGTAGAACATGTCAGAAAAATGATAATACATGACAAATATTTACAACTCAAACAAATAAGATAATGTACCATTCCACACGTCCGAAGTGGAATGGTCGTCATTTTTTTAATGAACACTATATGAAAGAATCATTTTATAAATACTAATGCACAGAATTTAAAATAAAAAAGTTTTTTATGTATTTAAAAGGTAACAAACATGTAATAGAACAACTATAATACTTATTTACAATGAACACATAACTGCATTGAAATGGTGCAGAAATTAGATTGTACTTACACACACACATGTATTTACAATGAACACATTACTACACTGAAATTGTGCAGAAATTACATTGTACTTATATATATATATATATATATATATATATATATATATATATATATATATATATTCACACAAATCAGTTGGTTCTACTGAGAAATTCATCAATGGAGTAGAAGGAGTTTGCCACCAATGAATCCTTTAGGCTTCTCTTAAACCGAATTTCATTGGTTGTTAAGCATTTATGGCTTTATGGCTGCTAGCAAGTTATTGAAATGTGTGTTCCTGAATAATGCACACCTTTTTGTACAAGACTAAGTGACTTTAAATCCTTGTGTAGATTATTTTTATTTCTAGTATTGAGTCGATGAATTGAGCTGTTGATTTGAAAAAGCGATATGTTTTAATGACAAATTTCATTAAGGAATAAATATATTGGGAAGCAGTAGTTAGTACCCCTAAACATGCTTCTGCAGGATGTTCTTGAGTTCACACCACATGTAACTCTTACTGCACGTTTCGTGGCCAGAAAACTTGATGAATTACCCCAAAAAATAATCCCATATGACATTATGGAATGAAAGTAAGCATAGTATGCCAGCTTTTTCATTTTTATATCCCCTATGTCTGACACAATTCGCATTGCAAATGGAGATTTGTTAAGATGCTTCAGCAGTTCTGTGGTGTGCTCTTTCCAGTTGGATTTATTATCAAGCTGTAATCCCAAGAATTTAGCACTGTCCACTTCTTCTATCTGCTTGTCATCATATGTTAGGCATATACTTGTGGGACACCCCTTACAAGTTCTGAACTGCATGTAGTGTGTATTTTCAAAGTTTAGTGGCAAAGAATTGGCTAGGAACCAGTGATTAATGTCCACAAATATTTTATTATCCGATCTTTCTAAGACTATATCACGGTATAAGTGTATATGTGTATGTGTGTGTCGCCACTTTATCACGAGATAATTATATATTTTTGTTTTTATAATTATATTTCATGATTTTGGTTGGGATAGCTTTAAATATTGTGGGCTAACATGAGACGTTTTATTAACTTATACCATGATAACACTCGTACAGACATCGGCTGCCCTGAGGTACGTGCGATATAATATTTTTTAAACACAGCGCGCAACTCACTGCCTTCTAATAAATAGTTTGCGTGAGCGCTGCTATTTGGAAATGATAATATGCGTATTATTACGCAAACTGCAATTATTAATATGGGTTCAGGGGCTACTGGTTATTTATGTGCCAAACTACATAAAGAATAACTGAGATATTACAGAATGTAATGATTTTCAATATTTCTTGTTCATTATTTGCAAGGCAGAACTGGAGAGAATCTCATCTGCCATTAGGCGCCCAAAGTGAAACATACTGAACTCATTCAGTGCTGTGGATTTTAGTAAATGAAATTTATCACTACTATCTTTAACTTTGAAATTAATGAAAGATCAAAAGTGAGAAGTCTCTCGCATTTACGTTTAATAACATGAATCGTCAGCGTAATGGCCGACTAAATCCTTCTAGGGGAGATGAGCTCCCTACACTACAACGTTCTGTAAAAACATTGTTAATTATAAGTAATGGTTGCGATCATGAGAGGTGACAACTAAGTCAATAATACACAGACTTTCTAATAACAATTTCTATTATATTTTTCCAAAATACAGATACAGCTTACGTTATTTATCAGGCAGCACTACAATGGCGGCCTACCGCTAGGCGAAACAAATCAGGAGAGATTTCAATAAAGCAATAGTCTCTGGTCATGTTCATTTTCATTACACAATAAAAAGAATGTTATTTTACTTTTATATCACATCGCTGTTTGTGATTTTTGATGGTATTATTTAACTTTTTTAATCTTTCTTATACATTGTGCACACATATACAGTCTTGAAATAATTTATAATTCACAAGTCGCACAACAAGAACTTCCTTTCCCTCTATCCAAATGTCCATTTATGTGACATGCCGTCACAACTACACTTGATTTGCTATTTATTGCAATGTTTGTATCATTGGCAAACAAAACGAACTTGGCATCTAGTAATGTTACTGATGAAAGGCCATTGACATACACAAGAAACAGTAAGGGCCCTAAAATAGAACCTTGTGGGACCCCACATGTAATTAGTCCCCAGTTAGACGATGCCTGATCGCTTGATACATGTCTCTTTCCTAATAACACCCTTTGTTTCCTGCCAGAGATATAAGATTTGAACCATTTTGCAGCATTTCCTGTTACACTATTATATTCTAATTTACTTAAAAGGATATTGTGATTTACTCAGTGAAATGCCTTTGACAGATCACAAAATATACTAGTTGCCTGTAATTTTTTGTCTAATGAATTAAGCACATTTTCACTGTAAGTGTAGATAGCCTTCAGAAACCCGAACTGTGACTTTGACAGTGTGTTATTTGAGGTTAGATGGTTACAAAGCCGATTGTACATTACTTTTTCTAAAATTTTTGAGAATGCTGGCAAAAATGAATTGGACAGAAATTTGATGCTATTTCTGTATCTCCCTTCTTAAACAGTGGCTTAACTTCAGCATATTTCAACCATTCAGGAAATATTCCACTGATAAACGACTGGTTACACAGATAGATTAATATGTTACTTAACTCAGAATCACATTCTTTAATTAACTTTGCTGATATTTCATCAAACCCACTAGATGTTTTTGATTTTAAAGATTTTATGATGGACTGTATTTCTGCTAGGGTAGTGAGGGTCAAATTCATATTATGGAGGTTAATTGAAACATCTGATCTGAGGTATTCCATAAAAGCATCTACAGAACCTGACAACCCTATCTTTTCAGTAACAGTTATGAAACGTTTGTTTAAAAGTTCTGCAACACTATACATATGTGTAGGCCATATTCTAAAGAAAAATACATGTGAATATAATGATTAAGGTGATTTCAGTATTTTCTTTAGATTACAAGTTACAGTCAAGTAACAAAAGCTACAGACTGTGTATTGAAAACAAAATCATATCACTTTATAATTTTATACTGAAATAATATCACCATAAAAAAACAACAATTAGGGAAGCTATCACTGAACTGTAGATATTTAGGTATGCTGTTGTTAAAGCAATGTACAACTTTTGGGTATGAATTTAGTAAGCAGAAATGAAAAACATCATTACTAAACAACAAATCTCGCCTAACATGACATTTGTTTCTCAGTAAAGGTTGTTTTTTAGCGTATTGTAATGAAAAGTGATGTCTCAAATTTGACACATATGTTAGAAACCTCTCAACACATTAAACTATCAGGTAGCTCAATACAGAAATGAGAGGATTCAGATACCTCCAAATGCTAAGTTGCCAAGATAATGTTTCCCTTGAGGAATATTATCATTAAAGTATGTATGATCAATATGTGAGTGATAGCATTTTGAGTAAGGAATATGAATATGACACATGGAATGATTTCTTGTGCACAAATGATATCAAACTATTTATATATATATGTATATATGATATCAAATTATATATATATAGTTTGATATCATTTGTGCACAAGAAATCATTCCATGTGTCATATATATATATATATATATATATATATATATATATATATATATATAAAATGCTTGAATCACCACTGATGAGAAATATTTATGTTTAAATCATCAGTAAAGAGAACTATTTCTACCCTTTCAATATGAGATGGTAAGTCATTTGCACACAGTAGAACCATTAGTGGCCAGTATATTGAATCCCATGTAAAGTAATGAATTCTCCACAGACAGAGGATGATGCTATATATATATATATATATATATGATGCGTGAATCACCACTGAAGAGAAATATTTATGTTTAAATTATCAGTAAACAGAACTATTTCTACCATTTCAATATGGGATGGTAAGTCATTTGCATACAGTAGAAACATTAGTGGGCAGAATATTGAATCCCATGTAACACCAGCAATGAATTTTCCACAGACAGAAGATGATTCAGTGAGAAAACTGCCTGATCTGTCTAAGAGGGTTGCATTTTCTTATTATTTTCATATGAAATGGAACTATCAAATGAGTTCTGTTGCAGGTACAGCAAAAGTGTTAGGCTTCAATTGATTGGTCCAATACTGGAAAATTGCTGATTAGCTAGAGAAGCGACTACTTGTAAAGTGTTTGTTTATCCATTTTAGAAATATCCATATTCATATAAATTAACAAGGGACATTCTGTTTATACAAAGGATATTATGCAGTTGTTCTCTCATTTCGGTCACCTAGTCATTCGAAGTTATATGAATAGCCTCAGGAAATGTTTGGTGTTTAGAAGACCATAACAGAAATGTTGTAAGATCTCAGCAGAAACGTGTCATGTATCTTGTGTGAACCTGTTTAAAATCTATAGACTAGATTTCATGAAGGAAACTGAATATTTTTCAGTTCAGTATGCATAATTACTCCTTTAACGACTCTCCTATAGGTCTTCAAATAATTGTTTGTCCTCTGTTCATTCTGTAAATGGAAAATTGTGTTTGATGCAACAGAATACACACCCCATTATAAATATGATAGTGATTCTCAGAGTTTACTCATTGATTAGAGTTATGCAGAACGACATTTACAGCTCGTTATCCAATTTAGATAAATCTAAATTGTCAGAGATTCTATATTATCACAGTACAGTTGTTAGTTTTTAATATCTCAATGGCTGGATAAATGAGACAAAAAATAAATAGTTGGATACAGACTTTCTTGATAATGTTATTGTGTAGAAAACCAGTATCTTTCTTATGGAGATAAGTGTTACATTAAGACAACACGGGAATTAAAAAGAAATATGAAGCTGAAGGACAAAATGAACTCACAGCCTATAATGTACGAGGGGGGACCCAAAAGAAACCGGATTGTTGTCATAAAAAATTTATTGATGAACCTTTTTACAAAATTACTTAGTCACCTTCAAAATACTCTCCATTACATGCCATGAACTTATCAAGTCTCTTTTCCCACTGTTGGAAGCATGTTTGGAACTCTTCAAGTTTGATATTGTCCAGTGCCCTTTGCGAAGCTGTTTTTACCACCTCCACATCGTCATAACGCTCCCCTTTTACCGTTTTTTTCGTTCGTGGAAACATGAAAAAGTCGCACGGGGCTAGGTCCGGCGAATACGGTGCGTGGGGAACGACAGACCACCTCTAGCATGCCAAATAGTGGGTCACTCGTAAGGCCCTGTGTGCTGGAGCGTTGTCGTGATGCAGAAACCAGTCACCTGATCGGCAAAGTTCTGGGCGTTTCCTCCTCGCATCCTCTCGCAGATGCCTTAAAATATCCAAGTAAAAGTGCTGGTTAACAGTCTGGCCAGGGGGTACGAATTCCTGATGCACAATTCCACGAACATAAAAAAAGACAATGATCATCGTCTTCACATTTGACCTCACTTGCCTTGCTTTTTTTGGTCTGGGAGAGTTGGGAATCCTCCACTGGCTTGACGCTTGCTTGGTTTCTGGGTCATACCCGTAACACCAACTCTCATCCACTGTAATGACTTTGTTCAAGAAGTTTGGATCACGTGCAATCTCTGTTTTCAAGTCCTGAAACACATTCATGTGGATGGTTTTTTGTTCCTGTGTGAGAAGGCGCGGAACAAATTTAGCATCAACACGTCTCATGTGCAAATCCTCACTCAAAATCCGCTGGCATGGGCTCCAACTGATTCCTGTCTCTGCTGAAATTTGGTCGATCGTTTGGCGACGATCTTCGTTGATCGTTTGGCGGACCTTTTCAATGTTCTCCTCATTTCGCGATGTCGAAGGGCGTCCAGAACGAGCTTGGTCTTTAACACACATCTCACCACGCTTAAAGCGCCCAAACCACTCGAAAACCTGTGTGCGGCTCATAGCGTCCTCATGGAAAGCTTCATAAAGCATTTGGTGTGTCTTTGTTGCAGTTTTTTTAAGCAGGAAACAAAATTTCACGCACACTCTTTGTTCTTTTAAAGTTGCCACAACGACTTCGCGTGAGAACCCTGCACTACGTCTACGAGTGGGGGCGCCCTCGGAGTCCAGTTTCTTTTGGGTCCCCCGTCGTATATCTATAATTTTTATAGTCATAATTTATCACGCTAATGTTTAATCTTATGATATTCTGGTAGCTTAATGTGCAACAAACACGCCGATGTAGTTTCGTTGTTGGAACTCCTGGTTCCCACCTGTGAGAGGCAGTATCGCCTACTGCTGCAATGGAGGTAACTCGCGAGGAACAATATGTGGCTTTGAAATCCTGCTTCCACTCAACAAATCTTCAGCTGAGGCCTATACGATGTTACAGGAGGCCTATGGAGAGTCTGTTCTTCCCTACAGTACAGCTCGAAGGTGGTTTAAAATGATTAAAAACGGGAGATAATCAAGTTCGAAGAAAGGGGGACCTGGTGCTCCAGGTTACCTTAAGATCACTTTCTGAAATATTGAACATTTCATTGGGTGCCACCCACATGTTGGTGACACAAAAATTACACATGACTCGTGTTTTTGCACAATGGGTTCCAAGACTGTTGATTCCCAAACAAAAGGGCATTCACGTGCAAGTCTGCTTGCAGTTAAAGTTGATGTTATGTAATCACTGCTGATGAAACGTGGCTACATCATTTTGTGCTGAGAGCAAACAGCAAAGCTCAGTGTGGAAATCTCCTTCATCACTAACCCCCAAAAAAGCAAAAGTGGTTGCTTCTGCTGGGAAAGTTATGGTCATCTCATTTGTTGATATTCATGGAATGTTTTATCAGCATGATGTACCTGCACACACATCAGTAACTGGACAATAGTACAGGAATGTCTTGAAAACATTGCTAGTCCCTATCAGGCGCAAAAGACCACATTTCCGTGAAGCAGGCTGGATGCTGCACCTCGATAATGCGCGGACGCATATTACCAATGTTGTTGCTAAATATCTTGTAAAAATCAACATGGAGTGCACCCCTCACCCTCCCTATAGCCCGGATTTAGCCCCACGTGACTTTTTCTATTCCCTGACAAGAAGAAACTATTCATTGTAGGCATTATCAATCACCAGAGAAAGTGGTGAAGGCTACGGAGGTGTTTTTAAAGGACCTCTCAAAAAATGGTTTCCAGCATGTATTTGAAGACTGGAAGAAATGCTCGGACAAGTGCATCGCATTCCTGGGAGACTACTTTGAGAAGGACTATCAAAATTATGAGGATGAGTATAGGTATGTTGTCAAAACAAATGTGATTATTCTTTATTGAACAGCCCTCATATAATCGTATATTACATTCCATGCATCTGTAGCAATATTTGCACTGATGTCTGTGACACAAAAAAGAAGAGACATTGCAACTTAAAATAGCGAGCCAAGTAGGTGGCATAGAATAACACAAATGGTGTAATGAGAGACAATAACATGCAGGTTCTTTTTCACTTTAACTAGCTGCTCATAAAAGTTATAGCATAGCACAAACGTTAACAAGACAGAAAAATGTTGTAAGAGAATTGGAGTCTTACATACAGTGAAGAGAAGTGAAGTCATTACCTTCAAGCAGCACTCAGCTGCAAAAATGAATTGCATTCACTGAAGTGATATGAATTACTTGGGATGCTATAAATGTAATTAAATTAAATTACATAACTGAAATTCATTAAGAAATGCTTTAGGTTCTAGGTACTGAATGTGCCATTACAAATGAAGATGTTTGCCATACCAGGATTCGTTCCTGGACCATCTTTGTATAGTGAGCAGCTGTCTCAATCATTTTTGGAACTTCATATAGAAAATTTCGCCTACAAATGTTTTATTAGTGGCATATATATATATAAGCCATCCTCTCTCCTTCAATGATTTTCACCACAGCTCTTTAGCATATTTCTTATTATCATCTTCGAATTTTATTGTTGTTGACACATTAATGAATCTACATTCAGAGAAATTATAAATAATAAACTATGTTTTTGTCAAATAACTGATTGGTTTTGTACAAGTGGGATGGCTCAAATATTGAATAAATACAGCTCAATCACATTTGTAGTATCAAAAAATTCCATGTTGAATTACCTTAGTATTCCAACAACAAATAATAATCATGATAGAAAATTCTAAGTTTTTATGTTTGCAGGTTGATGAAACACTAAACTGCAGAAATATATAGTAAACCAGCTAAAACCTTTTGACAATTTTTGAGTAAGCAATTGGTGGTTTAGCTGCCAGTATGAGAAGATTGGTGAATACAGTGTCATTTATTCTCAGTGTTAGGTCACATTGCCCTGTCTTACATTGGAGGAAACATTACACACTGTAGAACAATGCTGGAAGAGAGATTTTATTGCATACTTTATTGTGAAAAATCCACTTTAGTTGAGCTTCTTCTAGAAAACAGTTACTGAATCTAATTTGAAGAAACTTCTGTTGTGGATTGCACTAATGACTTCTTGGACTGTGAAATTAAATAAGCCATTGAAATAAAAATTGCTGACAACACCCTTAATAAAGACAGCAGCCTGTGGCTAAACCCAGCTTGGGATCCAGTGATTTTGATGTTGAACTAAGCCCATCGAATACCAAGCCAACATTTGCCCATTCATGGCGATGCTGTGAGCACCAATGACACCATAGCTGGCAGCTAGTGTATACAGACACTTACAGCTACCCATTGGTAGTCAAACTGAACAGTTTACTTTCAGGACGAGAAAATATACTTAAATTTAATGTAAAATATCTTGAAATCTAGACGAACTTCTAAATTGGCGCATCATAGATAAATAAACAAGCCAAAGCAGACCCAACTTAGCGTGATTCATGAAAAAAGCCGAAAGCAGACTCGACCTAGTGTGATTCATGAAAAACAGAACACATGGAGTTGATAAATCAGGGTCTCTTCTTGCATATAAAATCTTTGTCTGTCCCTTTCTCGAACATGGATCTGAAGAATGGATCGTTCCAACAAGTCAAGCAAAATTAGTTTTGTCTGCTTACAGGAGGATGCTGCATATTGCTGGAAATCTATGTCATGACGTCCCAAAAAATTCTTTAAACAAAACTCCCAACACCAGAAACAGACTGGAAAGAATCAACGAACAATGCTCCAGATTTGTACTTAAGAGGCTACTCCATGACAGACACACACAGAATCCCTACAACACTATCCTACAACTTTCCAAAATTCAATTACTCTTTCCATTCCTATATCATTCTAAAAGCCATATCAGACTCACTCCACCAATATGATGAAGAATTCAACGACATAGTCCATAGACCAAAGGTACCCACAAGAATTGGGATAATTTAGCAGTGTGATACAGAAAAACAATTGATTATGCTATCGTATTTCAGACAATGTGTACAGAATGAGACGAAAATTTTACGTGCTCTAAATATCCAGTACCATGATGATAACAAGAACATCCCTCCATATTCCTCAGAGATAGAATGAAAGATTGAAAATATACCACTTGACAATGGCTTAGAGGAACGTGGTCGAAATTTCATGACAATTTAACCACTTGACACATTTGGAAGCCAGAGAACATGTAATTCAACATTACTGTCATGAGATCCTACATTTTTACATCATTGTGTATTGCCTCTTTTTGGCGTTATTATCAAATAAAATCTTGAGATTCAAACATGGAGGACATAGTTATTTTACACTTGGTGGGATAGCATAATTTGATTTTCCAAAACCTATGCTTGGTGAAATAGGGGTCATATAAGTGAGCATGTGTCGCAATTTATCCATAGATGTTTGGCCATTTTTGAAGAAATGGCAATCAAAGTTTTATAGGTGATTTCCATGTATTATATGTCTTTTACCACATAATAGCTTCAGAGGAAATAGTGGTACATTGGTTAGAGATATGTGAATTTTGCCCCCCAAGTTCGAAACACAATTATTAATTTTATTTTTGTTTTTAATTTACATACCCTATTTGTATAAGATTACTTAAACAATGTTTTCCGATGTATTGATGTAGAGTCAACTGATTTTATGTCAGCTGAATTAAATTTAAATCATGAGAAAATTATTTGAAATTGTTTTTGGTGAAATTCCTGTAGAATGTCTTGGTTCATAATCACTACAAAAGCCAGTATCCTGCAAAGTTTTGCATTACACATATTTTTGCCACGAAATTATTATCAGTGTGCAAGATCCTCACCAGTGATAACGAGTTTCTATCCTGATTGAAATTCAAATGATGGTATGTCATATTGGAATACCACCTTCATGTGATGCTCATGGTGTTTGGAATATCTGTATTTTGAATGTATCTGTGATTGGTATCATTCAAAGGGATTCACCAAATCTTCCTCAAGAATATACATATGAATAAAATATAAGAACTGGTATGAGAATGAAATATCAGAGTATGCGAATTTATAATGTTTGTGTCCCTCAACATATCACACACACACACACACACACACACACACACACACACACACACACACACACACAAAGACAGAGCATATAATAAAAGTGTGAAACTTATTGTCAATCTAGTTGTAATTTTATAATAAATATAATACCCTTGTATCCCCTAATTTGATAAGAAACTTCCATGCAGTAACCTTCTATGTAGCTGGGTAGATAAATGAATACAATAGAAGTGAAATAAATAAAACCAATAAACAATTTTCTGACATGAGGTGTACAATTAAGAAGCTGTGCCAATAACAGCTGAGCCATCATTTCATCGATGATATCACCTGGTAAAGACACACAAGTATCTCAAAAACTTTGACTGTCATTTTTCCAGAAATGCTTAAGCACCTAGAGCTAAGCTGGGACAAGTGTTCCTTTATTTTGCCTCCTCTTGCACTGAGCAATGTTCCTGGGATATGGGATGATGGCACTTCCTGTGCTCTTGTTAGTTCGATTTCTTGTTACTAGACTCTTATTCCATGGACCCCTTGGAGAGCATTATCTGGGATAAGGAAAGAAGTCAATAAAGTATCTTTCGTTTGAGTGCAGTGCAATGAAATGACATGTCTTTCTGTACAATTATAGTGTTACAATGAAGATATTAATTATGTTGCAGCTGAATACATAAATTTTAAGTTCTGTGAAGATGATATCTGATGGATTAGAAGGAATTAACGCATTGAAAGTTCCTTAACCGATTCTTGGATGCCACAGTATTGCTCACAAAGTATTTAACATACCCCGACAAATTGTTGGATAGATGTTCACTCTTCTGTGTCACTAATTTCTGTGCTAATACTTAGTTCCTAAAATGGTAGTAAAGTTTGATAATGATAGTATCGTTACATAATATATGATTTGCTCTACTTGTTTTGTAGAATTCATATCAGAATATCAAGTTTTTTTTAAATGTCTTGGCAAGAGGCTGTAGAACTAACAATAAAAAACAGTTATTACAATACTTCTCTGCATCTTGAATATATTATCCCTATGAAATGTATTTGCTCGAAATTCATTTGGAAATCATTACTGAATGACAGTACACAGAAAAAAGTAATTCCTTTATTTTTAAATCATCTGTAGGTGTAATAATATGTACTTCAAATTTTCCTGAAGTACAATGCTACATTATTTTTATGGTATGGATTTTCTGTTTAAACAGTGCAGTTTGTCTGTGATCCCAAAATCTAAAATTAATCTACCACTATAATCCCCTTTCTTCTGTAGAGTATAACCATTGATTGTGGATTCTGCAAAGTACTGGGAATTGTACATACTGAGTCTTTTCAATTAAAATTTATATGCTTTGAAACATCTGTTCATGTATTGTATTGGTTACTTTTTTAGAAAGGGAGCTGACACCCTTTTTTTATAAAATCTTCAAAAAGAAGAAAATGAAATAACATTTATGTACAACAGAAACATAAGAAGACTAAACTTGATCCTGCAATATATCATGTCTGATTTCTTCAAATTCCAAGCACCTACAACTCCATGTTTGAAATGAATATGTTACATTGCTTTCAGATTAATGCAGTTCAGATAAAGACTCTGAATCTTGTGTGTCCACTGTTCCATAATATTTTATCTTTTAAATGGCTATCATGGTTTGCACAATTGTATCACAAAATATTTGCAATAATAATAAAAATAATTCTTGATTTATTAATTCCAGTATACTATTTGTTAAGATAAATTTAGTATTATCAGTTGAAAGTCCTTGCTGTGACATAAAGTTTGTCTACTAATAAGAATATTTCCTGTACTTAGTATTCATAGATTTCATTGTTCAAAAACATTGGCAATAATGAATAGGACTGTTTCATGTCGATTTTTTGATGTAGATTCAAAATAGCGTATTTAAGTTCACCATGAAAAGGTTCATTAAAAAGTAACTTAGTATATTACAAATCTCCCTTGCACATTTTCAAGCATGTCGTTCACTTCACACAAATTTGATGTTTGATGAATGCCACATTCATGGAGTTGCAATTTTAATGGTCCTCAGTGTATATTAGATACTTTATATTTCTGGAGCACAATCAAATGTACTGTTTAAAACTAGTACAGAACATGGTGACAGTTTTGCTGTATTATTTGAAAATCCTACTCGGATTTGGACATTGACAGGCTGATCAGAAAGTCGATGCTAACTTGTTTCACTTAGTCTTTAGTCATACATTCTGCTGTTACTCAAAACAGCGCCATGAACTGCATCATAAATCGATAAATTAGGTACCATATTATGAAATCTATAACTGCATTGTGTAATATTTAAAATCAACCATTGTAAACAATGACACTTTTAGAACAAATTTAGCACAGATGTGCCACTATCAAAATTGGAAATTATAAATGAACTAAGCATATACTAATTAAGTATAAACCAACATCAGAATGTTGAAGGACACTTAAAGTGAAATACATATTTACATACATAATACCTGAAGTGATGCAATGCAAACCAGGATTTATGTTGCCACTAATGTCATAGAGAATATAAAAATGTACAAAAGGTAAGCTACAACAGATTTAGGGAATAATATTTTGATTATTTGTCAGTTTCCTGGAAACACACACTAAAGATAAAACCCACATAAAATATTTCTGGGGCACTAAACCACTAGAGAGATGGTAAAATTCGTAGCTTATATGCAGAAATGAATTATTCTGCTTATGTGACATCTTCTAATAAAGTATTACAATAGTTCTCTAGCTCAGACATAATTATGGTAAATGACCTTCACAACCTGAAATAAGTACCAATCCTTAATGATGAACAGACCAGTGGAAACGTTTGGGGTGGGGTTGGGGGGGATGATGTAAACAACAGGAATCAATGGACAGACTGAAAATCTATGATCAGAAAGCAGACTTGTATATCCAGGTACAGTGGAAATTACTCAAAAAGCCTTCTGTGTAGCATCCATGACTACTTTACTCTCTTTGTGACAAACATTACGCTATTCAAACAATGGGTTCAAACCAGTCATGGACAATTGGTAACTGCCAGAACTAGTCTCATGCTTTGCATTTGTTTACTGCAAGTTTCATAATTTGTGTGATGTTCATCTGCAAGAGCGATTATCATTTCTATTAATCTTCAGATATTATTTTCTTGGGGTAATGAAGAAAATTTCTTTCCACATACTCAATATTTTATAGTATTTATATGTGATGTATTCAATTGGTGAAAATATGACGTGTATAGCACAAGTTACTTTTCCATAGAACGCAAAAATTGTCATCAACAAACCTCATATATTTAAGTAAATGATAACTATTTCTACAGAGAAAGTCTACTTTGTAGTACACAGCAGAAATTGTGTTTTTGGAAACACCCTGAATAGGTCGCTTGCAACAGGGACCAGAACATCTGCAGTTTTATATATACTGACAACGCGATCATAAACCTAGAAAAAATTTATTGAATGAAATTGTTCTTCATAACATGATGTGACACAAAAGGGACTTTTCTAAATGAGAAAACTATTTTGACAGATATAAGGAAGGCCTTTCTGGAAGATCTGGAAACATATTTAGTAATTTGCTACAGCAGACAAAACTAAACTCAATTCTGGATTGGTTTAGTATTACTATAATTGAATTTTTTTACAAACAAGTCATATATATGTATATATATGCACAAGACATCCAAACTACCAAAGGACATACCAAAATTTTAGTGGCAGACTTTAATGCAGAAGTTGGTAAAGAAAGAAAATTTAAATCGGTAGGTGGAGACCATGCAGCACCTGGATGAACAAACAGAAATAGGGAAAGGCTCATAGACTTTTGTAAATAATGTAATCTAAAATAAATTATATTTTCAGGAAACTTGTAAGAAAAGGAAAAACGTGTTTCATCTAATACAAATCAAGGTGAATGTCAAGTAGACCATGGAGATTGGGAAGAAATTTGAGAAACAGTGATTCAGTCAGTTAAAGAAATGGGACAACCATGAAGAATACCAAGTCACGGATGGCAGAAAGAGTCTGTGATGAAACAAGTGAAATTCAAGTAAGGGTATGGAAAAAAGTGGAACAGTAATAAGAAATGTGAATATTGGGAAGAATTTAAAGTACAAAGGAAAAAAAGAAATGGATTCAGACTTTAAAAGAAACAACACCAGGGACTTCTATAAGTTTTTCAAAGAAGTTTTAACAGAATTCCAGTCACCAAATTTACAATTTAAAGATAAAAATGGAAACATAGGTTTAATCAATAAAGAGAACTGCCAAATTTTAACTGAGTACCTTGAAAATCTATTACATTGTGAAGATCCTATTGACAAATTACAATTTCAGAAACCACAATATGAAAATCTACCATCAGAGCCACCTTCAGTAGAAGCAATAGAAAAGATTATCAAGTTGCTGAGAATAACAAAGCGCCTGGACAGGCTGGGATAGTAGCAGAAATGTGTAAACTAGGGTGATTATCCTCATATCAGAAAATTCACAATGTAATTAAAGAGATTTGGACAAAATGAATTATACTCAGCGACTAGAAACAAGCACTAATCCATCCTATCCACAAAAAAGGAGATAAAACAGACCCCAACAGCTACAGGGGTATCTCCTTGTTACTAGTAACATACAAAATAGTGTCTAAATCACTTCTAAGTAGAATAGTGGAACAAGTAGGATCTAGTATAGGAGAGTACCAAACAGGATTTATGGAAAGTAGATCATGTGCAGAACACATTCTTAATTTAAAAACCATTTTTAGAGTGAGTACTATACAAAATAACAACACAGCAGTTACTTTCATAGACTTAAAGAAGGCTTATGACTGAGTTGACAGACAAACACTGTTTAAGGTACTTTATGAATGAGGGATAGATGAAAATATCAGAAGACTTGAAAAAATTCTCATGGCTACGACATCAAGGATTGAGTTTCAAGGCAAAATTTCTGATCTGTTCAAAATCAAAACAGGGGTTTGACAAGGAGATAGGCTGTCCCCAATTCTCTTTAACCTGGTTTTAGATAAAATAGTAAAAAACATGCTAAAATACGGTTGAACATGCAGGCATAAAAGGTATAAACATAGGACAAGGAGAGAAGAAATTTGAAGTAAAATGTTTATCCTTTGCGGGTGATATAGCATTTTTGCCTGATGTATTACACAAGACTGCTGAAAAGACTGGGCTAAAAATATTGTAAGAAAAAATGGAGTGTATAGAATACAAATGCAATAAAGAAAAATTATGAAAATGAAGTATGGGAAAATTAAAAGAGTTGATAAATTTAAATACCTGAGGGAATGGTTCCAAGCCAATGGACTGGATAAAACAACAAGTAAAGAAAGAGTAAAGAAGTTAGAATACACATACAAATTAACACAAAACTACTACAATAAGGAATCAATATCCATGAAGATTACACATTATAATTCAGTTACTAGGACACCAACAACATATGGATCAGAGCACATAAAATTGAATAAAGAATGCAAACTAGAAAAAAGAGAGAGGAAAATACTAAAAAAATGTTTTAAATACTGAGAAAAACAATGAAAATATGAAGATTTAAGGGAGGAATGAAGATTTGTATAAAAATATAGAAAAAAATCACAGATACAGTGACAGCTAAAATTGTATGGTCATTTAAAAATATTGGAAGAAACATGTACTACAAAGAAAATTTTTAATTATCTTAATAAACTGAAGAAAACTGTAGGTATGATAGAAGCAGTGAAGAAAGATGCAAACAAAATAAATCTTACAGAAGAAATAATACGTGACAGCAATCACTTCAGGCTTCTAATAGAAAACGCAAACTATGAAGAAGATAGGCCAAAACCTTGACCAAAGGGAGTGTGGACAAATCATCAGAATTGAGTACTTGGAGAGAAGATGAAGAAGACATCGGAAGAAAAAAAGGAACAAAATAAGTCTTAAGTTGCATGTGGGCAGCTATGGCACAGAATGTAAGTTGTGGCCCACGTGACACAATCCTTTTCAATGTTAGGCCAGACAAACCATTCAGTGATGAAGTGTACCGTAGGGTGCATTCCTGGATGTGCAATGTTGTGGAGAAAGTCAAAGACTGTCTTGCGACATGGCTCTGGGATGACTAGTCGGAACCATCTGTTCAAGATGTAACGCCAAACATGTATGGCCACGCTGAGTAGCGTGAATTGTTGCAATTGGAGTCCATTTTCTGGTTTGTTAAACAAGCTGTGGGGATCGGCGTCTGTCACTTGTGCACCTGTGATCCTATCGAAGTCTAACTGGGTGGAGGTAGCTCCAATACAGGAAAGATGGTCCACCACAATATTATCAGCATCTTTAATGTATCCCTCGTTGGTGGTGAACTGTGCAACGAAATCTAGGTGGCGGAATCTCCTGGGTGCAGCATCCATCGAGAGGTTGCGGAATGCATCTGCCAATGGGCGATGGCCTGTATGTGTGGTAATGGGTATCCCCTCAACATCATCTTGAAAGTGAGCAATTGCTTCAAAAATGGCTAGTAGTTCGTGGTCAAATGTGGATCATTTTTTCTGGGTGTCGGTAAGTTTGACGAGAAAAACCTGAGTGGCTGAGTTATTCCACCAACTTCTTGCTTGAAAGCAGCCCCAATCACATGAACACTAGCATAAGACGCGATGATTAGACGTGTGTCGGGCGATGGGTGGTTGAGGATCATGGCGAGTAACAGGTGTTCTTTTATTTTGTTGAAAGCCATCTGCAGTTGCGGTGAACAATTGGGTTTGTCGTTTACCAGTTGTATTCTTGCCGCACAATAGTTGTTGGAAGGTGAGAAGAGACGTATCTGGCCAGTTTTTTCAGGAGTGGGATGCATCTTAGATGAATCGAAATGATGTCCAACAAAGGTCAGATGGGGTAGTTGAAGCTGACACTTGTTATCGTTTATCATGACCCATGAGAGGCCAGCTTATCAAGGACTATATACCGGTGATTTTCGTGGTATCATTCATTATGCGAAAAGATTATGACATCATCTAGATAGGCGTAACAAAAAGGCATCTTGAACAGTATGCTATCAACAAATCTATTCCATGTCTATGCTGCTTTTTTAGTCTTTACGGCATGTAGAGAAACTCAAAGAGACGAAATGGTTTGATTATCACAGTTTTTGGTACGTATTCAGCTTGCCATCAGAATTTATGGGTATACTGGTTTGAAATCGATGATGTTGAAAAATTTTGCGCTGGGCAAGATGTGGCAAAATGGTGCAAGTTTTGAATGGGATAGTTGTCAATAACTGTATGGGTGTTAAGGTAGTGGTAGTCGCTGCATAGGCCACGGGTACTATTTTTCTTAGTAACTAGTTTAACTGGGAGGCCCAAGTACTGTCTGATGCCCTGACTATGCAGCTCGTGAAAGTTCGTCCACTACAGCTTTAGCTGCTTTAAGATTGTGGGGAGTTAGAAGATGAGGGCGGCGAAGGGCAGGGGAACCTTGTGTGGTTGTAATGTGGTGGAATGTACCACCCCTTATGGCACAGACTGTATGTGGTCTAATGGGAGAGCGTGGAGCGAGTCCAGTAGGTGGGGCGGGGCGTAATCTGTCGTTGCTGTTAACGTCACACAGCATTGTCTCAGGAGCCCACTCATGTGTGGGTTGTGACATTTGGTTGTGACACTTCACTAACCCGAGAAGTGTCTGTAGTAGCAGCGCCACAGAAGTGATCAGTGCCGAGGTGATGGTCGTGGAAATGCTGTTGAGCTGCATATAGTGATATGGTGGCGTTCACGATTTGTCTCCATAGTTGTTCATTGTTGAGGCGCTTGACATCATTGTCATGATGTACTGATGAGTGCTCAAAATGGTTCAAATGGCTCTGAGCGCTATGGGACTTAACTTCTAAGGTCATGAGTCCCCTAGAACTACTCAAACCTAACTAACCTAAAAACATCACACACATCCATGCCCAAGGCAGGATTCGAACCTGTGACTGTAGCGGTTGCGCGGTTCCAGACTGTAGCGCCTAGAACCGCTCGGCCACCCCGGTCGGCGATGAGTACTTGGCTGCCTTTAAGTGTAGCTGGCTGAAAAGTGCTTTGCTTTGTTGCTTCAGATCGAGTGGTGTGTTGAGCGTAGGCCGTGTGACTGAGGGCATTACAGTGTTGGTAGGTAGTGTATCGCTGACCACACCATGGATCAGCTGAAGGCCATCCTGTCATAAAAGGAGGGTGAGATTTAAACCCAGCAGCAGTTGGTACTGCCGGAGGAAATCGGCTCCCAGGACTGGTTCACCTGCCTCTGCCACTAGGAATGTCCAAGTCATTTGAGTATCTGTACCAAGGTCGAGCGTAATGTGTGGAGTTCTGTGATTACAGTGCCACTGGCCACGCACAGTTGTAGTGGTGATGGTGACAATGTAACAGGGGGCAGAGTGTTCACATGAGCCCTGGTATCAGTGAGGAAATATGTACTGAGGTGACAACGGAAACCATCTGTCTGTTGAAATGCTGTGTTGGTGCTGTTTTGCTGTGGTGTGCAGAGGTGCCTTGTTAATGAAGAGTAGTCTGGTGCACCTACATCAGGTTGCTTTTCTAGCTTTGGATAGGCGCAGGGTTGTCTGCAGTGCTGTGCATCCTGCCCAAATCTGGTGTGAAACCAGCAGTAATGTTGCTGTGTCCTGGGTGTGGAAGCAGGCAATGTACTTGGTCAGCGTGGTTTTTGTGTGTACATCGAGTAGCATTAGTGGTCACCTGTGGGGTGACAACCTTGGCTGCTGCGGTAGGTGACTGCTGTCTGCTGGTGCTGTGAAAGGCATTCGGGGTGGTGAGAGGCGGGGAGCTAGGCCTGGTTCATGTCACTCTGGTTGTCATCAGGTGGTCCATGGCTGCTGTGGAATGTCAGGGCAGCTCGGCTGGGGTTGTGCCAAATCGATTTTGGTTCAGGCGTACTGGGTGTCGATTGCAGCCTATGGCTGTTGATTAGAATGCAGTGTTGTGTTAGTGCCTGCATTCTGTCAGCGAGTCGAAGTCTAAACTCCAGTGGCGACTCCTCATGTACTAGCATCGCTGTCTGGATGTTCTCTGACAGTTTTAGGAGCCAATGTGTCCATAGTGAACGATCAGGCAGGAGCATTGTCTCAATTAGAATGAGCAGGGGGCTCCAGAGTGAAGACGGTGTGCTGTTGCTCAAAGTAGTCTCGTTGATGACAAGATGTAGCTGCTGCTCAGGGGTGCATGTTAGTCATTGTAGCAGCAGTATCTTGGCTGTTTAGTATTTGTGAGAAGTTAGAACGTCCAAAAGCAAGTTGCTAAGGTCTGCTCTGTCTCTGAGGTGGTTAAGAAGAGTGGCGAACTTCTCATCATCTCCAATGATGTTACTGACTGACATCAAACTTTCATTGAGGACAAATCACATTGCAGGACACCCCCACAGAACAATGGTAGTGTCAGACGGTAGTGGATGGTATGATGGCTGTCAGTGGGTTCATTGTAAGGCACGATTGTGAGGTGGGCATGGTGTGGTGTGGGAGACATGAAGTCGTGGGAGCGTCGATGTGCGAGACAGGCAGGAAATGCTGCTCGACATAGGGAGGCACGTGATGAGGCAAATCATATTGCGACATGGGTGGCTTCAGCATCATGCATTGAAGTTCGTAGAACTCGAGTGGCTCTTCAAAGGATGACCGTGCGTGTGATTGGCATTCGGAATCTGACTTGATAGGTATGACTGCCACAATGTTAGATGTCTGAGACAGAAGAAAATGCATGTGAGAGTTCATCTGAGGTTCTGGCACTATAAAGAAAGAAGACATTGTCCATTTATTATCAAGCAGCACTGTCCATGTCTCATGAATTTCGTGTGGAAGTGCAATCGTTCGTGGCAGAGTTGACGTAGGTGTGCCATCACTCGAATCGGGAGACAGCGGTATCTGACGTTGCTGAGACGAGGGCGTGAAAAACGCGTTCTCGAAGTCCGCAGCTGCTTTTGATACTGGGTTCGAGTGATGCAAATGCAAAATACGGTGCTGGACCAGAAGTGAGACAATTGGGGTGCCCAGTGTAGCTGGGATAAGAGTGATGTCACAGTATGTCTCATGGAACTAACGTTTAGTCGCAATGGTTGGAACCGGATTTGGAAAATTGGAATGCACACACACACACACACACACACACACACACACACACACACATACACACACACACCACAGATAAAATGCAAACAAAATTCAAATTAGGTGCCGAACTCTCTGGTGAACAAATGAACACTGACTGGGCTGGGACACACAACAAACCACAATCACAATGTTTTGGTGAAGTGAAAAGCGTTTTACTACCTTATTTATAGAAAATACTTGTTATAGTTACATGTGCATCACAACACCTCAGCATGATGCGGAGAATGGAAGTGCTTGCCACATGAAAACGTAAGTGGAAACGAATATAGGCGCGAAAATATCGCGACAAACTAAATTACATTCTAGAAGATAGGTTAACACCCAGCAAAAAACTTTCTCATCATCATCGTTTGGTTGCAGATGACAAGCTACCTGTAGTAATTAACACACAAGTGATTCAGAAAATTCATGCACACCAAATGTAAAGGTATTTACAAAAAGAAACGATCTGTTGATTGAACTAAAGATGCACATAATTTTATAATCATTTAACGAAAATGTTCACATTGCAGAATAAATAAAAACGGAAACCCACTGATGATGGCACAGTGGTGGCAAAACATTTTTGGGTACTGAGAAAAAATGGTGTTTTGTGTAACTGGCGAACCTTACAAAAAAAAAAAAAATGGTTGAAATGGCTCTGAGCACTATGGGACTTAACTTCTGTGGTCATCAGTCCCCTAGAACTTAGAACTACTTAAACCGAACTAACCTAAGGACATCACACACATCCATGCCCGAGGAAGGATTCGAACCTGCGACCGTAGCGGTCGCGCGGTTCCAGATTGTAGCGCCTAGAACCGCTCGGCCACTCCGGCCTGCGCGAACCTTACATCCAGCACTTACACTACGTGATCAAAGGTATCCAGACCCCCAAAAATATACCTTTTTTATATTAGGTGCATTGTGCTGCCACCTACTACATGGTACGCCATATTAGCGACCTCAGTAATCATTAGACATCGTGAGAGTGCAGAATGGGGAGGTCAAACGGAACTCACAGACTTCGAACGTGGTCGGGTGACTGGGTGTCACTTGTGTCATATGTCTGTACGCGAGATTTCCACACTTCTAAACATCCCTAGGCCCACTGTTTTCAATGTGACAGCGAAGTGGAAACGTGAAGGGACACGTAGAACACAAAAGTTTACAGGCCAGCCTCGTCTGTTTACTGACAGAGACCGCTGACAGCTGAAGAGGGTCTTAATGTGTAATAGGCAGATATCTATCCAGACCATCACACAGGAATTCCAAACTGCATCGGGATCCACAGCAAGTACTATGACAGTTGGGCAGGATGTGAGAAAACTTGGATTTCATTGTCTAGCGGCTGCTCATAAGCCACACATCACACCAGTAAATGCAAACGACACCTCGCTTGGTGTAAGATGTGTAAACATTGGATGATTGAACAGTGGAAAACCGTTGTGTGAAGTGACGAATCACGGTACACAATGTGGTGATCCCACGGCGAGGTGTGGTATGGCGGATGCCCAGTAAATGTCATCTGCCAGCATGTGTAGTGCCAACAGTAAAATTCGGAGGCTGTGGTGCTATGGTGTGGTCGTGTTTTTCACACAAGGGGCTTGCAGCCCTTGTTGTTTTGCGTGGCACTATCACAGCACACGGCTACATTGATGTTTTAAGCACCTTCTTGCTTCCCATTGTTGAAGGGCAATTCGGGGATGGCGATTGCATCTTTCAACATGTTCATAATGCACGGCCTGTGGTGGAGTGGATACACGACAATAACGTCCCTGTAATGGACTGGCCTGCACAGAGTCCTGACCTGAATCCTATAGAACACCTTTCGGAAGTTTTGGAATGCCAACTTCATGACAGGACTCACCGGCCAACATCGATACCTCTCCTCACTGCAGCACTCCATGAAGAATGGGCTGCCATTCCCCAAGAAAACTTCTAGCACCTGATTGAACCTATGCCTGCGAGAGTGGAAGCTGTCATCAAAGCTAACGGTGGGCCAACACAATATTGAATTCCAGCATTACTGATGGAGGGCGCCACGAACTTGTAAGTCATTTTCAGCCAGGTGTACGGATACTTTTATCACATAGTATAGATTAACGTTTGTTATGGAGGCGGCTGGCCGCTGTTAGTTGTGATTCTGTGCTGCACTTTCGTCTGAAGTACCAGATTCACTTGGTGTCAAATCTGGATTGTTTATTGTGAAGTCACTCGGGTAATTCGACACTTATAGTGGCACAGTGCGCTGCATGGCATCGGCTGCGATGCGAGGTTTGTCCAAAGATGAGGCGAACAAGTAAGGCACTGTCGCTATATCGTTTGACATCCATGAAAGGAGAAGTAATTGTTACGTAAATACTCCTATGTTAGAAAAAATCTAACACTGCGCACCACTTCAAATAATGGCACAACTAGCAAGCTATTGTTGAAATATGACTGTCGAGTCACAGATTTATTGAAACACGGGATATGAAAGAAAGCATTTCTAGATCGTCAGTTCATTAGCTTTGAAATGTGCTGGAATATTTAACTAAAATCGTAAATGTTAGATTTTTCTAACAACGCGAGTGATCGCGGGTTAAAATAATGTTGTACAGGAATAAGTGTACAAGAAAAAATTGGTACTAACTGGTTGGGTAACCTGCTATTAAGCTTACATTGCTGAAATATTTTAAGGATGTAGAATTCAAATAATTAGGAACAAATTGTAATCAAAGAATAAGGAAATAAGTAAATAAAACGTCGCAATGAGATCTGTCGTCAACAGAACTTTTTTTTTTTACTTTTGTCACAGTGATGAAAAAATAAATAAGATGGAAAGCAGCGGAAATCTCTCACAAAATCGAAAGGCATTCCCCTTTAGAAAATGCGATCAATAAATGGGCGAGACTTGCGTGTCGTTCTCTTTCGGTACTCAGCACGCGATTCTGCATTTTCTGCGTCGTGCCACGTGTCGGACACGCAGGTTAATGCCAGAACTTTTGTTCCAACGTTGGCAGACGTCACAGACTGAAAGCAGTTAGCTGACTCTATGTTGGCAAGGGTGAGGGGATTTTTGTCAGTTAAAAGCAGATCAATTGTTGGAGCACGCGTCGTCTCAGTTTTATCAACCTGTGAGGAAATAAATAACACAATTTTGCTTCTCTTGCCCCACTCTTTTGAAAACACTTACCGGTATCTGCCTTACACAGAATGTGCGCAGAGCAAATATTCGTTTGAAGTGTTCATTGTTAGAATCTAAAGTGATGTATTCCTCAACAAGAACTGTGTGGTATGTGAGACAAACATATCACTTGCTTCATATCTTGCTGTTGTCGCTTGTTTACCCCTAGCAGTGTCACACCACACTCGGTAGTTAATTGCCCGTCGAGAAAATAATATACTTTTTAAGCGCTTGCAGCTTTTGTCTGATTCACGGAGAAATCCATATTGTAATGAATGCTTCATTGTGACATTGTTTTTTCTGTCTATTTCACAAATAGAAACATTGACATGTCTTCAAAACTTTTCTCAGCGATGGGCAGGGGATGACAGCTGCTACCCCTCTCCCCCTTCCTCCCAAAAACAATAAAATCTTCGCCAGCGGCAGTCGCATCCTGAGAGTCCAATGCAGACACATTAATTCGGTGTCAGTTTGAAGATTGCTGTACAACATAGCAGCAAATGTTATGTAGAGCTACTTGTGAAATCTAATTCTCCACGGTTACCCCATGCCACCCATTCCACCAGTGCAGCTACAGTTAAAGCTCTATCATTATTTTGCCATCATTATTCCAATGTAAGTGTTGTAGAAAAGTTTTTCTCTAAAAAATAATTTTGAAACTTAATTTTCCCCAGTTCTGCGAACACCCACCATTCTAGTTTATCCATAGGTTATAGTTTAGTACAGGTTTTCAACCGAAACCAAATTTTTAGTCATTAATCTTGTGATTGGTTTGATGCTGCCCTCCACAAATTCATCTCTGAGTGGTATTTGCAACCTGTGTCCTGAGTTATTTGTTGTATGTGTCTTGTCTTCCTCTACAGTTTTTACCCCCTACAATTCCCTCCAGAACCATGGAAGTTATTCCCTGGTGTCTTAACATATATGCTATCATCCTGTCCCTTGAAAATATTTGTCATATGTTCCTTTCTTCACTGTTGCTGTGAGAATCTCCTCATACCTCACTGGCACAGTATCAGTCCACCTAATTTTCAACATTCTTCTGTAGCACCAGATCTTAAATGGTTCACTATGCTGATATTACATTTTTACTACAGTCCCTGATCCACTACCACACAATGCTGTGCTCCAAACATACGTTCTCAGAAATTCCTTCCTCAAATTAAGATCCTTGTTTGATACTATTTGACTTCTTTGGCCAAGATAACCCATTTTGCTTGTGTTAGTCTGCTTTTCATGTCCCTGCTTTGTCTGTCATGGATATTTTGCTTCCAAGGTTGCACAGTTGCTTACTTTCATCTATTTTGTAATCACCAATTTTGATGTTAAGCTTCTCGCTGTTCTCATTTCTGATACTTTTCATTAGCTTGGTCTTTCTTTGGTTTACTTTCATTCCATATTCTGTACTCATTAGTCTGTTTCATTCAACAAATGCTGTAATTCTTTTCACCTTCACTGAGGACAGTAGTTTCAGTGAATCTTATCACTGATATCCTTTCACCACGAATTTTAATCCAATTCTTGAGCGTTTCTTTGATTCCTGTCAATGCTTCTTTGATGTATAAATTGAACAGTGGGGGCAAAAAACCATCCCATCTTACACTCTTTTCGATCTGAGCACTTCATTCTTGGTCTTTGTATTTATTTAATTATTTATTTATTTGCATTTTTTTGAATGTAGGCCATCAAGCTGATGTCTTTTGCAAACGTCATACATAGGTTGAGTAGATTACTATAGATAACACTTATGTACCATAATGGTACATACATATGTCTTAGTATTCTAATTATATTATGTGTTACAAGAGAGGGCAAATAGATTAGAATGCTCTTGAGTGAATATAAACATTTATTTGCTAAGAAGGCTTTTAACTTCTTTTGGATCAGCTTTGGTTCACAAGTTTTTAAATCTTGTGGCAACTTGTTGAAACATATCTGCCCATTAATATAGGTCATTTTTAATTTTGTCATGAGCCTGAAGTAGTTCCCCTTACTTCTAGTATCATAATTATGTGCATCACTACACTTATTTAGTTTGCTTTTACTATTCAGAAAAAAATATATTAAGTTTATACAAATACAAGGAATATACTGTTAGATATTTGTGTTGGACAAATGTTTCACGACAGGAGTCTCGGGACTTTAGTCCATACATTAACCTAATGGCTCTTTTCTCTAACACTAATATTCTGTTCAGGTGCAGGTCTGCCGTGCAACCCCACAGTTCAATACCATAATCAAGAAGTTGATAAACTCTTCCATAGTAAATAATTCTTAATGTTTGAATTGTCACAATTTTTGCCATCTGACTGATAAGATACAAGCTACTGCTGATTTTCTCTCACGCAGAAATAATGTGTTTAACCAACAGAGATTTTTGGCCAGGTGGATACCAAGAAATTTGATGTTCTGTTTGTGCTGATGTCATACCACAAATATTTTTTATCTCAGCCTTATGAGAACCAGTTATTTTAAATGTTAGTAACTGGGATTTACTGATGTTGGTGTTTAGACCCTGATGTAGAAAATATATGGTTACTTCTGTCACATCGTTAGTTGCAACTGAGTGTAAAGTCTCCAAGTCTTTTTCATAAAATAAGAGGCAGGTATCACCAGCATAGGTTACTAGATGTGAGTTGGGTTGTGCCATGTCATTGACATAAAACGAGAAGAGAAAGGGACCAAGGATCAATCCCTGCCATACGCCCTGGATTACCGTATCTGTAGAAGATTGGAAATCTATTACTTTGTTATCTGTTTTACATGAAAGTGTAATACCGTACATTGTTTGCTGTATGTTATGTATGTGGTCAGTAATTGCATAGATGAGCCATTGATGTTGTAAGCCTTCAGTTTCTTAATGAGCAACCCATGGTTGACTGTGTGAAAGCTTTGGAAAGATCTAAGAATGTGCCTGGTGTGTTCATACTTTGGTATAGGTGAATGAACACTTTATGGAGAAATTCAGCAACTGCAGTAGTTGTGCACCAATCTTTGCTAAAGCCATGCTGTGCTTCTGTTAGCAATTTGTTCTTTTTAAAATAAGCAGACAGCTGAGAAAGGATAACCATTTCAAAAATCTTACAATTATATTGGGCGTTAGTTTGAAATTTGTACTCCCATTCTTACACTGATTTAACAATGCTTGTTTTTAAACTACAAGGATAAGTGCTTTCTCTAATACTACAGTTTATGAGGTGGATTAGTGGTTTGACTATTTCTTTTATGCATTTTTTTTAACTACTACACTCAACATATCGTCCCATCCAACTGAATACTTGTTCTTTAATATGAGGATTATCTTTCTTATTCAGTTTCTTTAACCTCATTAAATTCAAGGCTCAGTGCTTGAGGGTTGTGCTTCGCTATGTCTCAGTACATTTCTAAAGTGTGTGTGTTGGATTTCCTGTTGCCGATATGAAATGTTTATGAAAAAGGTTACATAAGTGTCTAATGGTACCCTCTTTGTTTTTGTACATATTGTATATTACCTGCCTTTCCCTATAACTTACTCCTATTTTTCCTAGAAGTTCAAACATCTTGCACCATTACATTGTTGAATATTTTGTCAAAGTCAACAAACCCCATGAATGCATCTTGATTTTTCTTCAGTCGTTCTTCCATTATCAGTCACAATGTCAGGTGCACTTATAACTAAATAACAAAAAATGGATTTAGAAAGATGTGTCTTGACCATTTACTGTTTTTTTATGATTAATTATCTCTACTCAAGAATTATAACAAATTTCATAAGTGAATAAGTATGCTTTGGGGCTCTGGTTAATATTCCCAGCTGCTTATAAAGATGCCTGCAAGTGGTGTGTCTATTAACTTCACACATAATTCTGATTTCTTTCTTTTGTGCTTGGATGCTTTTTGCCAGAATATTATCCCATAAGACTACAATGAATGAAATTTTTAAAAATATGTTAACTTATGGATATATCCCAAAAGCTATAAGATATCACATGCACCAATCAAATCGTAGCAAAAGCAGCCAAATCGAAATGTTTTTTCAGGTGTACTGTATGGTTTTTCCAGTTTAAGTTTTCATCAAAGTGCACACCAAAGAACTTACAATTTTCTACCCTGTTTATTATTTATTCTTGGCATACTAGCAATTTTCCAGGAAGTGGTAGTGCACCAGTCAGTAGTTTCTAGTGTTTTATATAGATAAGCTGTTGTATTATAGATTCATGTCAATGGGCTGCAGTTTGTCACATGTTTTATTATTGTCCTTTAATGACCATGGAATTAAATTCCAGTTTTTGTAATCCAGTTGTCCTTACTTTACTCACAAATCATGATATACAGAACCTCTATGGCAGACTGTCAGTTAGACTATGTAAATATAAAAAGTTCCACTCCTGGCTTTCCACAATGGCAGTACAATTGCCATCCCAATTTTTCATTTGAAAAACACACAAAAAACCATAGGTGTTCCTTAGTTATAGAAGTGACGTTAGTGTGTTTTTGTCACAAGTAATTTTCAGTTAGACAGTGAAGTATATAATTACAATTTGCAAAACACCTTGACTTATGAAAGGGATTTGGCATCATAGTGAAGGAATCACAATAAAAACACTTCAAATAATGTCCCCCATAAGTTTCATGTGCCTGAGCAATTGTAATACAACCAATATGCATCAGGAGCCCCAGAAGCTACCCAATGGCAGCGGTGTTGCCTCAACGGACATATGCTAAGTTGGTGCACATCACAGCCAGGTGAGCTGTATGTGGGTGTTTCTACTATCCTTACAAACCAAAAATTTAAGACAAAATCCCTCCTATCTGAAATGTACATTCATCAGCATTCCTAATAGCAGCTGAAGCATACAGGCATGGAACTGAGGCTGAAGCATACAGTGTGGATCAGGGGTAGGGGTTGTAACCTTTGCCCTCTAGTGTAAACCCCCTTACTCCTCCTTGACCCCAAAGAAAATGTGAATAAAGAATAAAAGAATTTGTACTGAGCTTAAGGAACTGTAATGTGGGTTACAAAATACTTGTAAGACTGATTCTTGAGTACTGCTCATCCATCTGGGACTTTTACCAGCTTGGACTGAGAGAGGAGATCCACTGAAGAGCAGCTCATTCCCTCAGAGGAACATTTAATAAGTATGAGAGCATTATGGAACTAATCAGTAAACTCCAAAAAGAGATACTGCAAGAGAAGCACTGTTATGCAGAGGTTTACTGTTGCAAATCCAAGGATGTTCCCTATCAGCCTAAAAACAGTTTAGAGCCTGGATTAATAAGAAAATAGAGGAAAGTTAAGATGACAGTTTTGATTACAATACACAGAAGTTCATACAACCATGTGAAACTGTCAGAGAAGTCCTTTGAGATGTTCATCTTGCATGTTGCATTGGCTTGAACTTTAGTTTGTTATAAAAACATTGACTCTTAATGTGAATTTCTGTCCTTTGTCATTTTGTGGTACATTCATATTGATAACACCAAGTCTTGTCACATGCGACTTTTTGCAGGAAAGAATTGTCCATATTTTGCATTTCAGTCAAGTCATGGGTCATGATGTCCACACACAATTTTTGTTCGCCAGTCAAGGTGTGTGACAGACTTTGCACATGCTGTTCTCTTCTTTAAAATACTCTGCTGAATGTCTTGAACACTTGAGTTAGAGATGTTGCTCCATTGCGATTACTGACACAACAATGTTGACACACTGTGATTGCACATTCACTGCTGAACATGGCCTGGTCACAACTGTCTATGTGACTGAATATCTGTTGTTTACAGTTGTTAGTTCAAGCTGGTGCTGGAGTCACTGCACTGAAGTCACTTATATGCCAGGAATACAATCATCTGGGAACATTTTGGACAGATGGTGTACATTCTAAGAAGCGTTGCCTAACATATCACTTTCTCCTACAAATGTCTCTTGAATTACGACAACAAGAAAATCAGAGGAATTAAAGCTCATATGGAGGTGTATTCTTGCCATGCGCCATTTGTCAATGGAACAGGTACACTTCACCACACACTTAAATAGACTAGCTGAGACATAAAAGAATATCAATTTCAAAGTTTCTCCGCTACCTTTTGTAGAAAACAAGGGTCTCAAAAATAGCATGGAATTCTAGAAAATTACAAGCTGTGTTGAACACAGGAAACCTTTGAGTTGCTTGCCTGATGGATAGCCCACATGAGCAGATGGACTAGTTGCCTGACTGGCTGCAAAAAACATTCCATGCAGGTAAAGGCAGTCAGTCACAAGCTGACCAAATTTAGTGCCAGCAACAAATGCGACACAGTTTGTGAGTCCACGAGTAGAACCTTCAAACTACTGAAAGTTCAGTAAGACAGAAAAGCAAGACTTTCCACTAAGAAAAAATAATAGGAAAACTGACTAAACCGAACACAGGCAGAAATGCCTGGAATAAACTGTACCTGCTCCCCACCCCCACCCCCCCCTCCCACTTATTTGAAAGCTTGCATAGTCATTCTCAGCAGATCAGCATTCACAATTGCAGTGCTAAGTGAAATATGATAATGCAGGGTGGCAACTCTTTTGGACAACCTGGAATTCTCAGGCAATTACATTTTACTTGGAGAAATCAGGGAATTTCAAGAATTTCGTAAAATCTCAGGGAATTGTACATTTTTAACCTAGCATTGAAATTTAATTTCATTGGGTTTTATAAATCACAGATTTTAAAATGCAATTCACTATCTGGCTTCGGCAGCTGGATACAGTGGTCATGTGTAGGTGAGCTGCATTTCCATGAATGTGTGTGTGTGTATGTTGTCTAATTCAGAAGAAAGCCTTCTGGCCAAAAGCTTACTTGTTTAATAGTCTTTAACAGTGTCTGTCTGCAACGCAACATCTCTGATGGATGGTGAGTAACAATATATAATTTTCATAATATTGTCATTTTTCCCTCCAAGATTTTCAATCGTTTGACAGGTCTTAAAATACTTAATGCCTCAAAGTGTGTTAATTATATGAATATTGTCCCACATAAATCATCAGTGTTTAAATACTGCAGTTAATCTGTTGCTTATAGTTGGTATGTAGCTCAACTGAGAGGAAAGAAAAGTCATTACTGTGGTATGCTGCACCCCTCTTCCTCCTCCCACTTGGAATTCTCAGGGAATTTTTTTCCAAGTTTGAGTATCCTCCCTGTAATGGCAAGTGTGTAATTTGATTTTATTTTGTGTAAGCAAGCCATGATGTTCTCAAAATTGAGGGGATGTGTTGCTATTAGAGTTCTAGAATCAGCTACATGACCCATTTGCTTCCCACATTTTTGGACAAATGCTTTTTTCTATACATTAAAAATTTTATTGACTGACAGATTGCATTGGCAGGGGTAGTGTTTCTGGTGTGCAGCCAGACTTGCTTGTCAATACTCTACATGCACCTGAAAAACAGCCCACACAGTGGGCACGTGATGCTTGAGACAGAACCATGATTGGCTGGTGTGTGTTTCCCACCAACAAACTCCCTGGAACATCAATCACAAGGTTTCTTTAATGAAGTTTAATCACTTATATGAACAAATTGTTATTATACTACAACATTTCCTACATTTCACTGTTATTATTTTTAAAATTTTAGGAAGTGGCATGTTAAAACTGGGGTTGACAGTGACTTATATTTATGATGGTCGCGGTTGTGGGGAGACTGTTGACATGGACGTTGAATGTAGACAAAGAAAATAGAAAATATATTTTGTAAATCTCCCTAAATCGTGAACAGACAGTAAAACCCACCCCCTCTTACCCCGGAACATAATCTGTTGCAGTCAGTGTCACTGTAGCCAAGTGTGAGTGTATGAGAGTGTATAGTTATATGGGAACATAGTGGCTACTCTTGCTTATCTTATTCCTTAACCGATGTTGCTTGTCTGTTCAGAAGTAATTACACATGACATTTATGTTGCCTTAGGATTTTGTTTTTATTTGCTGAATACTGTTGTGCACACTTCTGCAATTATGTTCTCTTTCATACTCTGAGGGTCGTTTTTCTTCCTGTGGGATTTAACTTCCCATTAGCGTTTAAAACATTGGTAATGCACAAAAGGAAAGAAAATTGTGATTTAGTATCCTGTTGACAGTAAGATCCTTAGAGACAAGGCACAAGCTCAGATTGTCAAAGAAGCAGGAAGGAATTTGACCATAATGTTATGAATGAGCCACCCAGCATTTGCTTTAAACAGTGTAGAGAAATTTTAGAAAACCTGAATCTGGGTAGCTAATGAGGATTTGATTTGCTGTTCTCTGAATACAAGTCCATTGCATTGCCACTAATCACCATGCTCCATGGTAACACTCAGATTCATTAAGAGTGGCAGGAAGAAGTACCCTTGGAAGAGCTTAGTGCATATACAATAAAGAGTCAAAGAAACTGGTACACCTGCCTAATATTGTGTAGGGCCCCCGCGAGCACGCGGAAGTACTACAACGCAATGTGGCATGGCGTCGACTAATGTCTGAAGTTGTTGTGGATGGAATTGACACCATGATTCCTACAGACCTCTCCATAAATCTGTAAGAGTACAAGGGGGAGTGGGGGAAACCTCTTCCGAACAGCATGATGCAAGGCTTCCCAGATACGCTCAATAACTCAATAATGTTCATGTCTGGGGAGTTTGGTGTCTAGCAGAAGGGTTTAAAGTCAGAAGATTGTTCCTGGAGCCACTCTGTATCAAAAATGGTTCAAATGGCTCTGAGCACTATGGGACTTAACTTCTGAGGTCATCAGTCCCCTAGAACTTAGAACTACTTAAACCTAACTAACCTAAGGACATCACACACATCCATGCCCGAGGCAGGATTCGAACCTGCAACCGTAGCGGTCATGCGGTTCCAGACTGTAGCACCTAGAACCGCTCGGCCATCCCGGCCGGTCCACTCTGTATCAGTTCTGGACATGTGGAATGCTGGAATTTCCCAAGTCCGTCGGAATGCACAGTGGACATGAATGGATGCAGGTGACCAGACAGACTGCTTACGTACATGTCACCCGTCAGAGTCATATCTAGACATATCGAGAGTTACATATCGCTCCAACTGCACATGCCCCACACCATTATGGAACCTCCACCAGCTTGAACAGTCCCTTGCTGACATGCAGATCCATGGATTCATGAGGTTGTCTACATACCCGTACACACCCATCTGCTCAATACAATTTGAAACGAGACTTGTCTGATGAGGCAACATGTTTCCAGTCATCGACAGTCAAATGTTGGTGTTGACAGGTCCAGGCAAGATGTAAAACTTTGTGTTGTGCTGTTATCAAGAATACACAAGTGGGCCTTTGTCTCCGAAAGCCCATATTGATGATGTTTCGTTGAATGGTTCACACTTTGACACTTGTTGATGGCCCAGCATTGAAATCTGCAGCAATTTGCGGAAGGGTTGTAGTTCTGTCACATTGAACGGTTCTCTTCGGTTATCGTTGGTCCCGTTCTTGCAAGATATTTTTCCGGCCACAGCGATGTGTTACTGGATGCCTGATACTCATGGTACACTCGTGAAATAGTCGTACGGTAAAATCCCCACTTCATTACTACCTTGGAGATGCTGTGTCCAATTTCTCATGTGCCGATTCTAACATCGCATTCATACTCATTTAAATCTTGCTAACCTGCCAGTGTAGCAGCTGTAATTGCTTAACAACTGTGCCAGACACTTGTTGTGTGATGTAGTTGTCGCTGACCACAGTGTCGTATTCTGCCTGTTTACACATCTGTGTATTTTCATATGTATGCCTATACCGGTTTCTTTGGCACTTCAGTGTATTATGTTTGGTTTCAGTAATGTGGAACTCTGAAAAATGAAATTCATGAAATTGACATGAAAACTTGATCAAGTTCTTCTCTTTTACAGATCCATCATATCAAACCTTTGTTACTTTAGTCACTGTTGTGCTGAGATACACTTATCTGTCTAAATGTACTAAGTCATTACCATAAGTCATTTTATTGCAGTCTTAATTCCTGTTTCCTCTCTACTTTCTTGAAAAGTATAATTTATTTGTGATTGGTTGGGAGCTAAGATCCATCTTTAGTTTTATGTGTGGCCAGCATTATATTCATATATCATTGGTTTTTTGTAACACCTTTCTTTATCTTTACTCAGAAGCTATTTTTAATGTTTTTTTTCTTCGCTGTATGTATTTCTTGTTTGTCCAACCTCCAATAGTACAATACTAAGTAAAGCACTTTGGTGTTCAAATTAGCCTTCAGTTTGGAGACAGCTTTGAGAGTGATTCTATGGTAATGTTAGAACTTTTCAGGGATGCTGGAGAAGGGTAATTTTATCAGTTTGAGGTAAAGAATCCTGGTCTGGAGGCGGCCTAGTCGAAAGTTATAAGCAAAAATCATTCTGATACCTCTAATAGTGGTGTACATGCATCAGTATTGTTCATGCTAAGATCGTAGGGTAGGCAACCCTGATGAGAGCTTAGTTTTGGAGGCTTGGATGATAACTCAATTAATCCAGTGCAGACAGCATATTGTGTACCCACATGGTGTACAGTGTATGTACTGTAGTAGACTGCTTGAGTGTTTACAAGTTGAAATACTTAAGACGATCAGCCCTAACCAAATGGAGTTGTACCTATTAATGGAACTTGCAGACATGATTTCTGTGTATGGGCAAGCAAATGGAAGCAGCAGAGAAATGGTAAGATTGTATAGAAGGTTATAGCAAACATCCTTGTGAAAGACATCCAGCTCACACCATGTCTCCAAGGCCATTCCAACAATTAAGTGAAACAGGGCAGTTGGTACCACAGCACAACAACCAAGGATGATGGACAACTCACAGGTTCCAACTCAGAAGATGCAATGCTTGCCCAAGTGGATGAGGTGCCTGCAATTAGTACATCAGTTGCATGTGAAATGAATATTTTGCAGAGTGCTTTGTGGCCAGTTCTGTGGAAAATGTAACTACACCCCTACCATCCACAGAAAGTACATGCTTTGACCCCTACGAACTTTGGATCTCATGTCATATTCAGTCAATGGTTCTTACAGCACCCTACAGTTGATCTTCACTTTCCTGTGCAGGCCTATGATGGGCTATATTCAATAAGTAATGGAACATTTTTTTTTTCTAAAAGCAACTTGCTTTTATTAGGGGATTCCAGTACACCATATTATCCCCCACTCGTTTGGCTAAAACACCTATTTTTCAACATAATCTACATTCAGTGCAACGACTGTATGCCACCTTACGGGAGGGCCTGCAGGCCCGCATGGTACTGCTCTCCTGGTCAGTGTCAGAGCCATTGTCATGCTGCATCAATAAAATTGTCACCATCAGTCTCGTAATGCTCAAGCAGATCGTCCTTTGTTGCTTTTTATGGTTTTCTGTTAGGCGACGAAGAACTCAAGTAGCACACTCCTTCGAGTACCCCAACTGGTGGATGAGTGTTTCAGCTCTACTAACAGAGATGTCCAGTTGTGCAGTGAGTTGTTTGATTGTGATTGGTTGATCATGTTAAATGAGAGTGTCCACATGTTCCAACATTGCACAAGTCACAGTTGTGTGCAGCCGGCTGGCATGTGAGAGACCGGACCGGTTTCTGACTTATCATGCTTTTCTTCATAAACATTTGACATGTGTCTACAAACATCTGTGATGCTCTGGTTTTCCTCCAAAAGAAACTTGATGATAGCTCTCAGCTTGGAACACACCTCAGTTACAGATGTCATTTTGAAGGCTATGTATAGTGCTACCATCTATCAGAACTTCATGGACCTATAGGGGCTGAAGCAGGAATATTACATGACATCCAACAAAACGTTCTACATTTTTCAACCAAAATTGGCTGAGAAAAAAAAAAAGTTGCATTACTTATTGAATGAACGCCCCTAATACTTTCAGCAGATGAAGCCTGTTTCATCAGAGATGGAACGCTAAATAGTTGCAATAGTCGTGTTTAGGGCAATGAGAATTCCTATGCTACAGTTGTGAAGAGCCATCAACACAGAGTGTCGGTCAACGTGTGGGCAGATATAATCAATGATTATACCTGTTATGATTAAAGAGGATGTCCTGCCAAGAATTTTCACTCCCTTTGATGCTGTTCAAATGTGCTGGGGATTTTAGAATGGTTGAACAACATTTGTAAATGTAGCAACTCATGGAACTTGTGCAGGTAAATGGAATTCATTATTACTGTGCTGTGGACTTCGGATTTTCACCTCTTGACATCAAATTATATACACTGTTACTTATCCATCAATAGGGGTATTATCTGAGGGTATTGGGGAGTATTCAGCAGAAATTCTGCACAACATGATCAGGGCTAAGAAGTTGTGGGCCTTAGTTTGAGCTCCATGTGAAGTTAAGGTGGAACTTGAGTAGATTTATGCTTACACCTCTTGACTTGGGTCTTATCTGGTTTGAACATCTGACAATTTTCCATTTCCTGCCTGGTGTGTACTGGCAATTTCAATAGACTTTGCCCCCAGATTGTAAAACTCCATTCTGAACCCTGGCTAGTGACACGCAGTCCACATAGAAATCATTGTAACTTCTAGTATTGGGATTATGAATTGATAAATAATTAAAATTTTTCATACTAATACCATTACCTTACAGAAGATACACAAAACTTCCATTTAATGATTTCCATTCGATTTCTAGGGAGAGACAGTATGAGAAGGCTAGCAAGGCACTGTCACAAGTAAGTGTGACAGAAGGAGATGTTGATTAATACAATGAATGGCAATGCAAACATTGCAGCAATTGGTAAGTGTGAAAGATTTGTGTTAGACGTAGCTATGTCAATCTGCAATAGAAATATCAGCGAATTCAAGTTTCCAGAACTGAATTCATAATTGATATGTGTGTTATTTTTAATCTGCATAATACATTTTTCTATATACTTCTAGGACTTACGAATTCTCTATACTTCTAGGACTTACGAATTCTCTATGCTCACTTTTGTTATCTTTTCATGTGATATAGAATAATTTCATCCACAACAAACATTTCTTAAAATTTGTTAATTATAAGTAGTAGAGGAGTGTTGTATTTATTTGACCACAGTCTATCTCAATGGATATCATTTGAGAGATTGGTTATATTTTCTCTTACTTTCTGTGATGACTTTGCATAACTGATATGGCTTGGTGCTTAATCTTTACTGTTGTCCAATAAATTGAAGGTGTAAGGAAAACATCTGCTTCTATTCATCATGGAAGATGTTAAAGGAGTGCTTGGTCCAACACGAGTTGGACAATTTTACCAGACAACTCGTTCACAGCCCTGGCGACCAACCCTTGGGTATGAAAATGTGGAGCTTATCCCATTGTAAGGGCTTGACGAAAACCTACTGCTGTGATCTTCATCATTTGATGCTTTTTGTAAACATAATGCACTAGTTCATTTATAGAACTTTAGACACCATTTCTGCTCCCTTTTTTGCTGAATAAAAAACGAAATTAGTGAAATTGTAGTGCTGGTATTTATTATTATACCTTATGCAGCAGCTTCTGCCATTGTTTCTGTTCCCTGCTGGATGAATTATTGCAATTTGTGCATAAATGGGCATTTTGAGCTTATGTTCCTTTTGTGAGCAAAAGTGTGGAATGAGCTTACACTTCTATGTGTTGCTTTGACAGGCAGGCACACTTACTAGTGGCAGTACAGGAACTGAAGCTTCAATTCATAACCTTGTGCAAGAATAGCAGTGCTTGGAATAAAATTTTCTGTATTCAGAACAGACATTTAAAAAAATTGATTATTGGCTTGTGAGAGAACTTGCATGTAATGATGTGTCATTGCTTCTTAGTACATAGAAAATAATATATTTTTAATGAATGTGAAAATAACAAATGATCATTAGTACTACTTGAAATCCAGAATAATTCCTGACTTTCTACCTGTTGTGACAGGAATAACTGAAGCATGACTTAGAGATGAAGAAACAGATATTAAATTTAGTGCTTTTGGATCATTTAAACAGTCCATATGCCACCTCATTTGTTTGTCTGTCTGCCTCATTCCAGTTTCCACTGTTTCAGCAAGAGGTAAATGGACACTTCTACCTCAAAAAGTGTTCATTTACATGCTGACAAATAAGTGTTACCTTCATTTTTGTAGAGGTGTAACCATATGAACCTACATTGATATGTCCAGAGAAAAAAATAAAAAAAAACAATGTATGTCATTCATAACCAGTGAGTTCATTGTAGTTGGAGAGCATTTATAGGAAGATCAAGGGAGAAGATTTGTGTAGTAAATAAAAAAAATTACTTCACTTTAATTACAAGTGAAAAGAAACAAGGAGAAATGTTATGTTTGTTTGTGTGGCCAACTTCTGCAGCAGCTGTTGACATCTGCTGTTATGGGTTGTCTGTCTTGAGCTGACTGCAATACATTGCAGTCAGCTCAAGAGAGATAACCTATAATAACAGAAGGAGAAATGTGAATAACTTTTGGGATTAAAGTATATTGCCACAGGTAAAGAGAACTCTTATCTGGCTCAGAAACTGTGGTCAAGGGCTGAAAGCACATTACTAACAGTGATACATTATGTAAAAAAAAGAAAACATTAAAAAACATATTCAGTATAGACAGGAAGGAAGGAATCCATTGTTGTGAACATCAATTTGATTGTGCAGTCTGTTGAGGTGTATTACGGCAGTTATATGGATGAATCCTAGGTTACCATAGAGGAGCCTGAAGATTGTAGCTCTGAAATCAACAGCAAATATAGCAAGACCTTTAAATACAGTTTTATGATTCATTCACATTCAAATAAGAAAAAAGGAATTGTATGTAGGAGGTTCCTCATTTCTGGGCATGATGATAAGTAGTCCAAGCTTTGGTGTTCATCTGCAATGATACTGAGTAATGAAAGAATGATTCCTTGCAGGTGGTTTGCTTGGTTTGTAGGATAATCACAGGTGTGTGTGGATATGGCACAAGATATCTGTTTGTGACTACATTTGGAGGATAATGTCAGTTTGTGAAGAACTAAGACCTTCAGCATATTGGGAAAGAGATTTCTTGTGTCTGCAGATCACCAGATTGGACAGGAGACCTGTTTTAGTATGGGATGTGTTGTAACCTTTGCTTTGGCCCACAATGTTTATTGAACATTAAGTAATTTCACATTAAGTGATTTCTGTAACAACAACATTATTAGTCAATTAGTCTGTAAACAAAGCAGAAAGAGTTGTTGCTGATGTATTCATCTAAACTACAATGGAAATTATCCAGAGATCATTATACATCTACATCTACATTTACATCACAGTCTTCAAGCCACCTAAAGATGTGTGGCGGAGAATACTTCTGGTACTACTGACTGATACCCCCTTTCCTGTTCTACTCACAAATAGCACTTGGAAGGAATGGTTGTCAGTAAGCTTCTGTATTAGCCTAATTTCTCGAATTTTCTCAACATGGTCATTGCACGTGTTGTAAGGAAGTAATATGTTGTGCAACTCTTCCCAGAAGGAGCTCTCAAAATTTTAATGGTATAATTGTCCTTGATGCTCAACATCTCTCTTGTAACGTCTGCTACTGGAGTATGTTGAACTCCTCTGTAAAGTTGTCATTCCATTTAAATGATCCTGTGACAAAATGCATGGCTCTTCGTTGGATCTTCTCTTTCTCTTTTTCATCAGTCATACCTGGTAAGGATCACAGATACATAAACAGTGCTCAAGAGTCTGTCAAACAAGCACCTTGTATGCCATTTCCTTCATGGATGATTGTATTTACGTAAGATTCTTCTTATGAATCACAGTCTGGCATTTGTTTTTCCTACTGTTTGCTTTATGCGGTCATTCCACTTAAGGTCACTGTGGTTAGTTGCTTCTAGATATTTAATGGTAGATAGAGTTTCCAGCAATTTGTCATCAGTAGTGTAGCTCTGCTGTAGTGAATTTCTTTTCCTATGTATTCACAATATATTGCATTTATTTATGTTTATGGCCAACTGCCAGAGCCTGCATCATTCCTCAATCCTCTACAGGCCACTCTGCACATCGATACTGTCTTCTGGTATTGCTACTTTCTTATAGGCAGTTGCATCATCTGTGAACAGTCTTAAAGAGCATTTGCCACTTTCTGCTAGATCATTTATGCACATCGTAAACACTAATGGCCCTATCACATTTCTTTGAGGTACTGTGCATATTACATTTACATTTGTCAATTTTGGTGTGTTAAAAGTGACTTGTTGAGTTCTGTCTGCAAGAAAGTCTTGAATCCAGTTGCAAATCTGGTCTGAAATGGGGATGTGGGATGGTGTCAAATGCCTTCATGAAGTCAAGGAACATGGCATCAACCTGAGCGCCGTTGTCTACTGCACTTTGGATCTCTTGGAGGAACAGAGTGTGCTGAGTTTCACAAGATCTCTGTTTGTTGATTCTATGTTGATTTTTATGGAAGAAATTTTCATTTTTAAAAACTTCCATAATTTTTGAGCATAAAACATATTCCATAATTCTACAACAGAGCAGAAGAGTAAAGTCCAAACGCAACTTAGCCAGATAACATATATTTCATAATCAAAGTTCCATATAGGCAAGATTTGGTGGAAACCAGAGCTTCAGGATCTATTGCATGAAGCACACAGTAAACTGCCAGTGCTGCAGGGTCCACTTGCAGAGGTGGGTTGAATAGCAGCAACTGAGGCAGAGGCTCACCATGGAAGCTCATGTGACCGGTCCATAATATCGGCCTTGTTCCAGCTGTAGGCATCCTCACCAGACGTGTGTGATGTTACACATGTTGAAATGTCTGTGTCATCCATCTGCACTTCCAGCAGAGTTATCCCACCTTTCACCATTCCCTGATGTGAAGACAGTATTACTATTTAACTGATACAACAAGCCTTGGGTGAAGTGAATATAAAGAGGTTGCATTGGAGTGTGTCATTCTGCTAGAACTTTCCTAGGTATAAGAAAGAGGAAGTCAAGTTCCAAAGAATAATAAATGCCAAGTCAGTCAAGTTCATTCATTCATTCATTGTATTTCATTGAAAGAGTGTGGAATGGGTCAAGGTGTACACTAAGGCAACAGAAGCATGCTCTTAGAAATTAAACCTGTAAGTTGTATTAACAATAAACTGTTACTATACTCATTAATGTAGGCTCATGTAAGCAAGTAAAGTAGAGGAAAAGATGTTATTTTACTTATTTATTTTTTAAAGATGTTTTTCTTGTATTTGTAGCTTAACATTTTATAGCAAAGCATTTCCTGCTTTATGTGACATGGGAGCTTGTTGAATAGCGTAGTATCAAAATACGTAACTCCAGTCTGAACCCTAGAAGAGGAGGTAAAGTCTAGTATTGTGATAGTGAAAATCACAATTCAGCGGAAACTGAATACTGATTATCAACAAAAAAACTATTACTGAGTAAGTGTACTGGGAAGCAAGCATAAGAATTTCAAGATCATTAAACATGCCTCTGTAGTCATCTGTTTTACATAACATTCATATTTCTGCCAAATAAATATTTTACATACTTTAGGTGCATTTCCCCAGAAGATTATTTCATAAGACAACAGGGAGTGAAAATATGCAGAATAGACAAACTGAGTTGTATTTAAATCAACACAGCGAGGTACTTTTAAGACTAAAACAAACCAGTTGGTTTCCTGAGTAGCTTATTTACGTGTTGACATAATTTGACTTATTATCCAGCTGGGTCCCAAGACACTGGATGAGGGAGAATTACAGGACTTATTAATGGTATAAACAGCTTAATGAGCACAGAATATTGACTGAAAGGAAATGAAAGAGAGACAAAAGTTATGAAGAGTAGCAGAAAATGATAACACTTTACATTAAACTGGGGGCAACATAGTATACAAAGTGAAGGAACTTTGCTACCTTGGAAGGAAAATAAAGGTATGGACCGCACCTGGTGTAGAGATGGCCTGTGTCTAGGATGGGAGAGTGGGGGCACTGGATGGGAGGCAGTTTGAAATGAAAGAGTTAATAAAGGAAACTCATGGCATATTCTGAAATTATGGAATAAAGAAGGGTTCATCCAGGCTGAACTATAGGGGCATTCGCCAGTGTGAATGTTAGTGAAATATGGAAATAAAGAAGAAGAGAGAAAGATGGCTCATGAAGTAATGGGGGCTAGTCAGAGAGAGATGAAGGCAGGCAGCACAAGGCTATCTGCTATGCCTGAAAGCTAGAAACCAAGAGCGTCTGCTCTGTACCACCACTGGCAATCCATGACCAGTAGCAACCACACGATCCCTTTCTCATGCCTCCCTATTGGCTAGTCCACAGCATGGGCAGTCTTAGTGCATTCAGCAGAAAACTGAAAGCATACCCTGTTAGTTGCTTTTACCAGAAAGAACCACGTTCATACTGAAGGGACAGGCCGGTTAGTCACATAGGCACTGCAAGAACTCATGCTGGGTTCCACCCCTATAGCTTGGTTGCAGTTACACATATGAAAGAAAATTTTAAATTCTGCATAAATAATTGATGAATTGTTCCATATAACCCAAACTGTCTAGGTGCCCTTTACATAATAAATTACAGATGAAACAAGGAGGATATAAGAAGCAGACTAGCACTGGCGGAAAGAGGGCATTCCTCACTAAAGGAAGTCTACTAGTATCAAACATAGATGAAGTACCTTCACTCATGACATGCACAATTTCAGAGATCAGGCATCCATCAGTTCACAGTCCTGCTTATAGAGGCCACCTGGGTAGGCTCCCTAGTGTGCTCTGGTGAGCCACCGAAGAAACAGTATTATTTAAGTGATCACAAATGAGTGGTTGGCCTATTCTGTAAAGTGTATTACTGTTGTCCAGTCAATGTGTTCAGTGCTACACACAACTTGTCCTACATTGTATCTTATGTTGCTCTGTAAAGTAGAGTAAAGTGGGGCAAGAGTGTGCACTTAAGGTTTAAATAGCGATATACTGAAGGAAACGTCACAAATTACAATTATATTTTAACTGGCATTTCATCTGAATTTTGCCTGTTATATGACAGAGTCCGAAAGTCATAGAAACAATTTAAACTGTAATTCACACTTAGTAAAAAAAGTAATGCAAATGTGCAGTCTTACCCAACCGTGGGGTAAGAGTGCGTTTCTAGTGGGGTAAATTTGCACATAATTATCAAATGAGAAAAACATATGTGTCATTTAGTTCTTTGTCTTTTATTTAATTTATAGTGTACATAAATGTAATATACCTTGTTTCTCATCATATAACAGTTACTGTTGGTACAATATTTGACCTAATGAACAAATCTGGGCCTGTCATCAAAAACATGCAAAAATATTCCTGTCGGACAAAAATCTTTTTAACAGAGATCATAAATGAAGTGTCCAGAACCTTCAGCACAAGAGCAGGATTCATGCCACCACTCTTTCCACTTGAGACATTGATCCCGTCTTCTGTTGGTGGATTATTGTATTTTTCAGTACAGCCTGGACAGTGAAAAGTTTGTGAATTTTCCCTAGACGTATTTAAATTTTGCTTTGCTTTCTTTTTGTTTGCTTGATCAGAGTCAAACAGTTTGCTCTTTCGTTTCTTTATTTCTTGTTCTGTTGATTGGGATTCCAGTTGCTTCTTGAATGGGGTTCCAGATCCTATTTCTGACTTCTTTCCTGTCTTCTGTCTTTTTTGGCAATCTTTTCTTCTTGGCAAAGGAATTATTTCTTTTGGGGAAACATAGGTACTTGGTCCTGGTTGTGGTTCATTTGTAGATGTCTCTGAACTTTGGCTCTGGAGGGATCCAATTTCAACTGTGGATGCATCATTAAATTTGTCACTTTGGTCTGTAACAGTCGAAGGCAGGAAATCTTCCTCGGTGAATATGTGACGATCGATTGGATAAATGCCACATATATTGAACGCCATTGTTGCCTTCGTCATTGTGGCCGTCCTTTGTTAAGCATTTCCAAACAATTCAGCAATACATTCTTGCGTAATTACATATCCAGGGTGGTTAATGAGCCACTGGTCTCATTCCTGTGAATTAAAGTCCTTCAGTGGCTTGAAAAAGCAGCGATCCAGTGGCTGCATTTTGTGGCTGCTGTGTGGAGGAATGGTAAGCACGTGAATGTTATGGTCCCTGCAGTAAAGAATGGCGTTCAGATTCAAAGGTGACGAGTGATTGTCCAAAATTAACAAGACTGGATTATCTTCTGTTGGCTGTGTATGTTTTTCAAAATGTTGTAGCCATGTGAGATACAAACCTGAGTTGATGTATCCAGTGCCCGAACACATTATTAGTGACCCAGGAGTGGCACCGTTCTTCAAACTCTCTTCATCCTCTTCCAAGTAAATATTATTCCTGGAGGGATGTAACTCCCCCCAGCTCGCATACAACATACAACCGTTATCAGTTGACCTCTTTCTGCAGATGCTATTTTGCCTATGTGCTTCTTGCCGCATGTTGCAATCACTTTCGGAACTTTGTTAGGAACAGTTGTAATTCCTGACTCATCCATGTTATATATGCGATGAGGTTCAGATTTATATCTCTCCATCAGCGATGAAAGATTATCAAAGAAGATGCTCGTTTGCTGTTAGTTGAACTCCATCACATGTCCGAAACTAGTTTTCTGTGGGATCCGAAGGCTAAGGTTTTGTCTCTGCAGGAAATCATAAGCCCAGTCCTTTCCAGCCATCTTAGTGTTTTTGTCAAATTTTGTTTTTATGTTATTCCTCTCAGAGTAGTCATGAACTAATGTTCTGAAATCTTTCAGAGTCATACCATAATAACATTTGTCCAAAGATCCTCAGTGTTCAACGAGATCCAGTTCCTGTTCATCATTAAAAGTTCTTCCGAATCTTTCCAGTTTGTTTACCCCAGAACCCTGAAAAAAGTGGGGGTGGGAGTATTAATTTTAAGCTTATCCCTACTTAGGCAAAACTTTCCAAAATAAAAAATATGGTGGTAAAAGTATACTTGCAAGGGCCTCGTACCTCTTTAAGGTGATTTCTGAGGGCAGCTTCACTTATTCCAAGCTCCCTCGCTATTTGTCGTTTAGACTTGCCATTTTTCAAGCCCTCTTTTGCAGCTTCCAGCATTTCTGGAGCACATGGTTTCTGTTTGGTTTTGCTTTTGTAGACGCTAAAATGTAAAAAAAGGATTCTTAGAGGAATCCTTGTGAATGTATAATATCCACCTCAACGTTCATAGATATTTCTAGGTCTATGAAAAAGCTGATAATTATAATGCATGGGGTAAGATTACGCACTGTGCAGTTTTGCCCCACCTGCAACACGTAAACTTGCCCCGCACTACGACACTGCAGCTTTTACTGCACATGGAAACGCTTTGTAGGAATATAGATGTGTTAATATACCACAAGGCTGACAATTCATCATAGTACACAATGGAATAAAGTTAAAATTGATGATCCCATTATTGCCTGAGTTATAGCTTATTTCTGGAACATGAAATGTTATATGAAAATAACGTAAAACAGTTCTTACCGCATTGCGCAGCTATTAACACCAGGACAACGATCAAACTACGGCAATAAAGGGTCAGCCACAGAGGCTATTTCGTGCCCTACAGAGTAGCCAGCCGCTGCATTACTAAAACCGAGATGCAAGCCTTGCACAGTCTTACCCACCATGCAATCTTACCCCACTCTACTCTACTATGGTCCATAAATGGTGTTTGTTCTTGCTACAGCAATAGGCTTTAATTTTGAGGAATTAATTTCTGAGAATCAGCATTTGGAGCACAGCATTGTATGGATGTGAATCATAGAGTATGGGAAACTGGAAAAGAAAATTTGAAGTATTTGAGATGTGGTACTATAGAATGTTGTTGAAAATTAAGTGGACTGATAAGATAAGAAACGAGGTCTTCCACACAGTTGATGAGCAAACAAATATGTGCTGATAGGGCACATGTTAAGACATCAGGGAATAATTTCCATTGGTCAGAGGCCAAAAATTATAGGAGAAAATGATTTTGTAATGTATCCAACAAATAATTCAGGATGTTGGTTGTAAATGCCATTGTGATATGAGAATGTTGCCACAGGAGAGTAACTTGCGGTAAATTGCATCAAAGCAATCAGAAAAAAGGGGGAGGCACAAGGAAAAGAGAGCACTTTGCAGAATCTTCTCCTGGGACTCTGAAAGTCTTGTACTCGCATGTCATTTAATCTCTGATCAGTAAACTGTGATTCTTTAAAAAAACGAAGTCCCTTGTATAAAAAAATTTAAAGTGTTTAATTTTACAAATGAATTAATGTGTCAGATATTTGATATTAAGCATTCAAGTGAGAAAGTATGGAAAAGGTTTGAAATTATACTTAAAGTTTTTTGGAAGATGGTAAGTGTTCTCATTATGAAACACTTGAAGAATAAAGTTTGGGTGATCTGTGGTCTGTTTCAATCAAAAACTAATTTACTTTTGCATTTAAATGTTTATGATATCATATTTCCTGAACTATGCGTCATAGAGTGATGTTATTTTGTAGGTGCATTCAGTGATATATATGTAGATACTGGCTGAAACGTTTGTTCCAAATAGAGCTTGTGGTAAAGAAGTAATAAATTAGAACATCATGCCTGGTGTTGATATTTTACTGCGTGCCATTTTAAGCAGAAGTTAGTTTTTCATGCATCCAAATATGTATGACATATCACCTGACCCATTTTTCATACACTGATATAGTTTTACAGATATATGCTGCGGTACATGTGGATACTGTCTGCAAATAGAGTTGGAAGTCAAGAAGTAATAAAATAAAATGTCATGGATGGAAGTATTACTGCATGAACAGAAAAATGTAGTAAACAATCAACTTTTCTCTTTTGATCATTTTGTGTGTATGTGTGTGTATGGGGATGGGGTCAGCAATAAACCATTGAAGTTTTGAAGTTGTGAGTGAAGTTTGTTTGGAAGTTACGAAGTGCTGTCATTCCCAAATACTGGATGAATAAAGTCTGGGTATTTGCATGCCATCAGTTACACTGCCTCAACACAAACAGGCAGTTGCTAACTGTGATACTTTTCTTAGTGTGTTGAACTTTTTAACATAAGAGTATACATATTAATGAGACATTATGGGAGCATTTTAAATTCAAACAATAACACTGGTGTACAAAAAAATTAAAGCCATCTCTATCCTTTACAAATATAGTGAAATCCAACCAGATTGAGGTTGAAGAACAAGAATATGACACCAGAAATTTTTGATAGCCCTTTGTTGAAATATATATGGAACTTCTGGAACTTCTCCCTTTGATCTCTTACCAATTTAATTATTCACTTGAGCATTTCTGTTTTTTTTCCATTTTCATTTGTAGTCTACTTCTTTAGCATTTCTCATGACATTCCATCAGTAGTTGGTAAGCACAGATGAGTTTCACTTGCTCTGATACCTTCTTTCCATTGCTGGAAAGTCTTGATGAAAGTGCCCTCTGAACTCATCACTTGCAGTGCCACAATTGCTTGGAAAGAAGTCAAGATGTGAGTCCAAAAAGTGGATGAGTGACCTATTACCACCTAACTCTTGGTATGTTCTCAGAAGTTCTTTAACAGCTAGACTGTAAGTGTCAGCTGTTTCATTTCCCAAGAAATTGTGAACAGCAATGTAGAATACTTCCCTAGTTGCTTTCTCTTTCCCTTCAGTTACCCTATTATGTGTTTCATCCTTGAACTGTTCTTGAATTTACAGTCCAATGAAGAGTCCCTCTTCAATCTTAGGATCACTAAGATGTGGGAATTTTGTCTTTAAATACATGAAAGCTTCACTAAATTCTTCTGCAGTCTTAGCTTTACTTGTAAAGGTGCCAATAACATTTTAGCTTGGGGAACTAAGGCAGTATACTGTATATTCTTTTACCCAGGCTCCAGCATTTTCTTATCGGTCCAGATTTTTCATTTGTGCTGTGAAAGCAACATCATGGATATCCTAACTGCAAACCAAGTATGATAGCAGTAACCTTAAGTTCGCCACATATCTTCAACTGAAGACCTCATCGCAAGAAGTGGTAACTCACATTTTTCAGAAGGAACAAAAAACTAATTTAATGCTATTGTTTATACAGGTTGAGTAAGGGTTTAAATGTTACTTCGTAGGCACAAAAGCAGGAAGTACAAGTTTTTCCCCTTTACACAGCTTTAAAAATTATCAATGTCAATGAAATTCACCAACAGCCATGTAACTTAAGATGTTGTTTTAGTTGGAAGGCTACCAGTTTCAGCATTTCACAATGCCATCTTCAGGCCCCACATGCATCTCTCCAAATAAATGAAAATGTCATATAGAGCAATAAATCTCTGGATGTCACGAATTCAGTTGTTGCCCTAGTGCTTCATTCGAAGACTCGATAGCAACTTTATCTATCAAGTCTTTGAATGAGGCACTAGTGTAACAACTGAATTCATGACATCCGGAGATTTATGGCTGTATATGACATTTTCGTTTATTTGGAGAGATGCATATGGGGCCTGAAGATGGCATAGTGAAATGCTGAAGCTGGTAGTCTTCAAAATAAAATAAAATAACATCTTAAGTTACACAGCTGTTGGTGAACTTCAATGACATTTACAATTACTTAACCAGCCAGCTGATGTCCCCTGTCCATGATGGACCAACAGAGATTGCATCAAAATTTGTTTGTGGAAAAAAATGGAGTTATCCCACTCTTCCACTGACTCTTTCAATTGATGGGATTTATAATTTAATTTTTCAAGAAGCTATTTTACATTTTTATAGCTCTCCTTCATACTCACAGTGTCACATAAGGCAACAGATGGCAATGCTATTCTGTTGTGAAACAAAACAGCTTTCAAGCTTAATGTACAGGAGTCAGTGAAAAGTCTTCTGTTTTCAGGATTAGGCTCCATTCTGAGAGAGGCTATCAGACCATTTACATCATTGTATGGAACAAGTTTGTTTTCCATTTCAAACAATGACTTTAAGTCTCTTTCTCAATGTCTGTATGCAGACACTATCATATTTTTACCAGGAGATTCCACTGCTGATGTTTGGTCTTGCTTTCTGGTGACTCCAGATGCCAAATTAAACCAGAAAATTGCTGAGAAAGAAGACTAGTGTAATTACACAAAATATAGGAATTCAAATTCTTGATACACCTGGGAGCCATTAGATAAGTAACCTACAACTGATATCAGGTTTTGAGGCTTTGTGTTCTGGGATGGTCACTTAGTAATTTACATAATATTTGTGTTTAATAATATGAGTTAATTTAGTGGGATCTATGAAATTCATAATCACAATATTAGAAATAAAAGTAACTCTGTGCATCTCTGTGTACAATTCATCCTCTGATATGTAAAACCTAAGTAAAAGAGTACCTCGTCTATAATGTGTCAGAATGTTAAGACTCAGGGATGTAAATTCTGGTTAGCATGAATGTTCATATTAAAAAAGGTTTTTAACTATTTCAGCATATAGACAGCTAACATTTTTGTGTGGAATCGGTAAATTTACACAAATGCTTATTATTAAGTAGTAGATAAAGACAGCAACTGAGTAGTGTAAGAGTAAGAGCAGTGTCTTTTTCAGATGACTGCTTTTCTCTTAATATGTGTGGTGTCCTAGAAGCAATTCCTGTCATTATCAATGCAAGTAGATTAGCACTACACATAAGGTGTTGGTAGTATATTTTGTACAAGTGGCGTGCAATGTCTATGATAAAATGTGTTTGTTCATGAGTAGATTTTCACTACACATAATTTGTTGTTAATATGTTTTACAGAGGTGTCCTGCAGTGTCTACTACAAAATAGTGTTCTTTCTGACTTGATATAACCACATCTCCAATGTCATTTGTAATTAAGCAACAGCTCAAGCACATTTCATGACAGACTTAACTGTGTACTGATTGTAACCATCTAAACTGCAGGCAAGTAAATATCTAATTACATATCATTTCCGTTCCACTCTTTTCCTTCTCCGTCTCCCCTAGTTTTCTTTTCTGAGGGAGCATTCTTTAATAGAATGCTGAGTTTAGTTTCTAAGCCGAACTTGTTAACTCTCAATTTTGGTTTCAGAAAGTGACTCTTTACAGAGGAAGCCATATATGGCCTCATAAAAAAATGCTTGTTGCTTGATGGAGGTAATAGATAAATTCATCCTGTTAACATTTTGTGGGTCCTTTCCATGGACTATGATTCTGTAGATAATGGAATTATACTTCAAAAATTTAAAGTTTATGGCAGTGATAACATTTCTCATATATCGTGTCCATAGATACTCTTTACACTCTTTGAAACTGAATATCTCTTTAATTAAAGCAGATAGAAGTTAGAGGTTTTTGGTTTCTTATACATAAGGTGTAACTTAAGGTGGTGTAGTTTTGCAGTTTATGCTGTGTTCTTGAAGTACTCTAAAGTTAGAAGTCTGAAAGTGTTACATCTGGTGATCTGAGCTGGATATTCCACAACATTTCCTCTTCGTCCTATCTGTCTCGAAGGGAATGTGCAATTGAGGAATTCTTTCAAATTAAATTGAAAATGAGGTGGAGCCCCATCCTGTTGAATTCACTAATCTTCATTGGCAAAAAATGTCGGTAAGGCCAGAATTACCATGTTCAACATTTCTAGATAAGCGTCACCTGTGACAGTAGCTTCAAAGATTAACTTTCTAGAATTTGGACCACACCAGACTGATACTCCTGTAGATTAACAGGCCTTTCTTCAGTTATGTATGGATTTTTGTTAACCAGGTGGATACAGTTATGGCACTATCAGGATCATTCTCAGTCAGAGAGTGGAGAAGTGCCAGAATGTAAGGGTTACATCTCTGAGACTTCAAAATTCTGTGAAACACTATCTTTACTGGTTCAGGTCGATATCCCCACAGAGCTCCCACTGGGAATCTGCTGGACGATGACAATGAGTGCTGATGTGTTCAGATGCACATGACCAGCCACATCTTTTCTCAGCGAAATGTGAGTTTGGCCTGAATACTGTATACAGGGTGTATACGACCCGGGACAACCGGGAGATCCGGGAAAAACCCGGGAATTTTTTTCATCCGGGAGAAAACAGGGAAAAACCCGGGAATTTTTCATTGTTTTAGTTTTCAGTTAAATTTTTGTAATTTTGACTGGTAAGAAGCGATACTCTAACAAAGGATATTACTGTATCCCGCTACTGCAGCATAATACTTCAACAATAAAACATAAACGAGAGAAAAAAAACCGAAAATAACTTAAATTGCAAAGGAAATGCGCCATATACAACGACACACAGTGCTCATGCAATGGTCTGCCAACAGCAAAAAGTCAAAGGCTTTAGGAAGACTAGGCAATGCTTCATAACAACAAATTATCTCCGATAAGCGTGAAGTCACAGCTGTTTACGTTAGATTCGTTTTAGCAGTTACGAGCGGGCTCATGCGCATGCGCAGTTGAGTCGCGTTTGAGCAGTAGTTTCTCCCGCTTCTGGCTACCGGAATGTGGCTATTGGGCGTGCAAGAAGACGCAGCAAGAAGCTAGATGCTACCGGGAAAAGGGAGTGCCAAATTCATATTCTGGAGGGGGAAAAAAACTTTTCACAAATCGCCTAGCATCCAGCGCACGTTTGTCTATCGATTATTTTGAAACGCTTCCCTGTTGGTTTTTGAACACATTTTAAGTTGGTTTCTGAATGAATCATAAGTTGATTTTTGAATGCATGCATAGTGTGCGACTGTATGTGATGTCTCTGTCAGGAGAATCCTCGTCACATCTAGAAATAAACTTTCCGCAGACGAAAGGGGTCGGGGCTATATGAGCTGAGCGAAGTAAAGCCGAACGGATGAATGCCAATCGCTGTCTGATTATGTGGTTGATTGGGTTTGTGAATGATCAGCGTTGTTATAATTACTAGCGAAATCCATAGATTCAGACTACCAGAGTGGAAATAAACAACTGACAGAAATAACAGGTGAGAAAGATTACGTATTATCTTCTCGGTGTACCCAAGAAAATGAAATTTTGACAGAAAATTTTTGGCCAGGTCGCTACACTAGTAAGGACCAGTTGTAAAGTCCCGGCTAGCAGCCGCTTAAGTTCAATTCTAGAAGTAACGTGGAAAACGTGTTGTACGAACACGTAAGAACGCCTAACCGGAAAACAATCGCGGGATAACTAAATCTGTGATTCTGGCAGGGTTACTGAAATTAATCGACGAACAAATTTTGACAATGGCAGGAACAGCTACAGAATTGGTGATGACAAGATTGTTTGTTAGAACGAGGAAGGGGAAGAAACTGCGACATCACACAAATTATGGAAGAATAAGACAATTCCAAATTTATATAAAAATTTCGTAATATCACTTTTCGATCTAATGCTTAAGAAGCTGGAGCGTATGAATGAAATGTGAAACTATTTCCTAACATAAAGCATTTTGCTTGTAGTAGCCCTAATAGGTATTTGATATTGGCACTTCGTGTATTATATTCTGTCGTGTTATAAAAATGGCCATTTGTGCCAAAACAGTCATGTTTGTTTGGTGTGTCTTACAAAATTGCTCCAATGTCAGAAAGGCCTCTTTTGTTTTATCTAGCAGACAGTGACAAAATAGACGTAATCTGATCGAGAAACCACACCAGTCTTGGGTACCGTAATTGAGTTAACAGCTTTTTCATTATTTGGTAACTACATTTCGATTTTTCATGTAGTGTATCGTTTGACGAGCTTTGATGAAGTAATAGATTCTTTCGCAGAATGGAAAGCATGCCATGTAAAGCTGTAGCAAGAATAGAGAGAAAAAAATGCTAGGAGCTAAGGATTGAAGAAATGTGTCTCTTTTCTTTATTGGTTTTATGTATCCTATATTTAATTTTATGTCACACATAACAGCAAGTTATTAGCTAATAGGCAATAAAGAGCCCAAATTTTCTGAAGAGTTCTGGTTCTCCCGATTACAAATAATCCCAACCGCTATTAATTGCGAGAATTTTTTTAAAGAGGTGCAGGCTGTCAAACCGACCGAGTGGGAGCAGGAGAGACACCACAGGATATTTCAACTTCCACTGCCCTGAATATAGTTTGATGGCATTCAGTAAAAAATATACCCGTTTCATTTCCACGGAGCGAAATATAGTGACGTGCGATAGGAGAATGCTTTATGAAGAGGCGTGGCACTGCACTTTGGCACACTTAACACCAAATAACATATATATTTTATGTTACAGACTTTTCAGAAAGATGTGCACTACAAGATGAACATATTTATGAAAATTCGATTTTTTAGTATTGACCCGGTTCACAAATATCGTAGATCCGAGGCTGATGCGCAGAGCAATCTGAGTTATAGTGGATAGTTTTCATGTGATCCGTGTGTACATTTAGCGATTTTGCTGTTTCCCCTTCTTTTACTCTCACGTCAAATGAAAACAAAACAGATGTCTGTGGCCGGGAACTATCAATTGCATTAAAGTATATTCACATAATTACGGAAGACTAAAATGTGTCATTAGTTTCAGATTTTATTTTATTTGCTCCTTTCTGATTGTCAAGCATTAATCACCTTGCAGAACAATGAAGCTATTTTTGTCTGTTTGCTAAAGAAGTTTGACTTTTATTAACCTTTTCCGCAGAGGCAGTCAATGTATTTGAAACGAAATGTTTAATTCTACAGTACTGGCTAGTTTCAACTGTTCGCTGCATTTCAAGTCACGTTTTCATCTTCTAGCACGTATGGCGTTATGCCATAATAAAGAACCAAACATGATAGAATACTATACTGGTGCTCCAAGAAAATTTACATCCAGAAAACCACACTGAAAAGCTTAATATCAGGTCGAGATCTACTTGATTGGGAATCTGGACATATGAATGTGCACTTTAAATGTGCACATTTTAGTTATGGTTCACGAAATTCCGATGCTCTTGGAGTATCCTCTGATGTCTTGTTTCTTTTATGACGTAGTGTATAATCTTTCAATTTTTTACACGTACGTACTGACGGTCTTCCTGCGTCATGGTAGCTGCGCAAGCGCGGTGACGCCTGTTACCTGCGCTCTCTGGCAACTGCTGAAACGAACCTATTTCTAATAGGTCGCGGGAAAATATTGTGAATGGTGGTTTGAAAAGCGTTACTTTCAAAGTTAATATCCTTTTACGTAAGTTGAACTATGTGCGAGAATGTACCATGAATTTCTTAAATCACGGAGCTTTTGACTCTCATTTAAAAATCGGCTCTGTGATGACGGGCCGTTTAGAAGAATTTCGAACCCTGAAGATCAGACATTTGTCATTATTAAAAATTTAACTGGCACATTTGTGTGATATATCTTAAGTGTAACACGCGGGAAAAAGATAAACATTAAATGCGAAATCGTAGCTTCTCTTGTAGCTTATTAACCTTAGAGGCCAATATTATATGTGAAAGCTTTGCTTTTCTTGTAGCAACACTATGTATATTAATTTAAACTATTAACTTTACATGTTTGTGTGATTGTGCTACGTAACAGTGATGTTGCTGTTGGCTGACTACATCACGTGTCTATGCTCTGAATATCCGCTGTCATCGGCTGCCAAGGTCACATGACATGAGCTATGACTGGCTTACGGAAACGCATCGCAGTCTCGATTTCAATGATGCGGAAAGTAACATGCGGTGTTTGGTGGAATTCCAATGTATACTTTCGTAATATGAAAATACACAACATTCATGTTGCTGCACATAATAGATATTTCCAAAACGCGTCTTTTTCTCTGACTTTCGTTTTCTGAAGTGCCAGGAAATTCTGCGCCCGTGTATAAAACCTTAACCATTCAATGGATTGATAAGGGAAAATATACTGTCACTTAACACAGAAAAAGCGTGTTCTCACCCGGGAGAAAATGTATTTTTAACCGGGAAATCCGGGAATTTTTCTTTCTTGTCCACGTATACACCCTGTGTATAGTTGGTATTGTGCAAATTGAAGAGGGTGGCAAAGGCAGCACTACGACATTTCTATGAGCTCAGCGGGCACAACATTTGTGAAGGAAGTTGCTTCATTGTCCATGGTATTATTGAAGGATTCCATAGCAGAATGGGGTGGAGAGGGCCCGTGCCAGTCATCCTTGACCTCCAGTAAAGCCTGGTCAGTGGCTGGGGCGAGGTGTAGTTGTCATGTATTATCTATGCTGGTTTTAGGCAGGTGATGAAAACAGTCATTGGTATACCACTTTGTAGGAAGTCGAAGGTCTGTGGCCTTCGGCTGATGACTTTGTTTTAGCCTGAGTACAGAGGGTGCAAGGTGGCCCATATGGAGTCGTCCCACAACATGATGTAATTGGACTGCACCAGATCCTTGTACACTGTACATAAATAGAACCAATGGAAGGGTCCTGATCCAGGATTCATTGTTGCACATCAGGGCCACTTTCATAGTTCTGTGCCACCTATCCATGAGGCCATTACTGTGTGGGTGATGAGCGGTGGTCCACATGTGTGATATTTTGCAGAGGTGGCACAAGGCGTTAAAGAGGCCAGACTGACAGCCGTGATCAGTGGTAATGAGCTATGGGCTTCCGAACCACGCAGTGCACAGGTGGATGAATTTACAAGCAGTGGCCTCAGTTGATATGTCGCACAGAGGTGCTGCTTTGACTCACCGTGTCGTTGTGTCAACCATCAAAATAATGTAGCAACAACCATCTGATTCTGGTAGGGGGCTGACGATATTAAAGTGTACATGCTTAAAGCATGATTTTGGGATTGGAAAGTATCCAAGTGGGGTTAAGCATGGCAACGAATCTTACTCCATTGGCAGGGAATGTAAGCCTGAACTGAGTGACGGCAATCATGTTTCATGTTCGGACATATGCATTTGTCAGTGGCCTTAAAACCGGCTTGACTCAAGTTATATAGCAGGTTGAATATCTCTTTTGCATCACTAGAGGCATCAACAGATGCATCCTGTGTTTCGACATGTCACATAACAATGGTTCTGTATATGAGGGAAGTGGATGGTGTTTGATGCAGAGGCCACTGTCTGGATTGCTCGTGTCATTTCATCTGTTTGCTCACCATGTGTGCAAAGTCTATTGTATGGATATATAACTGATAAGATAATCTTTAATAATGTTGTCTGTGCCATGTACATTTCTGATGTGTGTGGTATACTGCGAGATAAGGTCCAGATACCGGAATCACTGTGGACTGGCATCTGACGATGGTTTTTTTATGACATCTAGTAACAGCTTGTGAGCTGTATGCAGGATGGTCCATCTGAAGTTTCGGATGAGATTATCTCGAAAACTATACATTGGGTAAAAGTAGTGGGTAAGACAAGTTTGTAAGCTCAAAGGGTGACATCAAATGATAGTACACGTGACCTCCAGCCCCCACCCCCTTGGGTGGGGTGGGGGGCAACTTGTAAGTCTTAAATGGAAACCCCCCATTTTTTATTGCAGATTTGGATTCTCCATAAAAAAAGTAATCAATTTTTATCCGAAACATTTTTAAACCATTGGCAGATGTTGCTGAAATTGAGAAAAAAGTAGAATTGGGGAAGAACTCTGATTTATTTAGAATTATCCGAGAAAGAGGCATCAAATAGATGAAAATGTGCACCAATTCTTTCGTTACACCAAATTAAGCTATTTTTGTACAAAATGTACTGCATCCTACTTTCAGCACTACCCAGGAACAACGACATGGATGTAGTAGAATGATTTTCCCATGGGGTGCTTCATTAGTGTGAGTCCCCTTGCCTCTCACATGTTGGTGTGCTTCATTACTGTGAGTCCCCTTGCCTCTCACAATTTTGGGTGCTTAATTAATGAAATTAGCCATGAAGAAATTGTTCAAAATTATCTCCATTTGCTTCAATGCATAAAGTCAATTGTCTGCGAAAGTTGTCCACAGTTTTGAGCAGCACATCCCGTGGTATGGCTGCACATGCTCTTCGAATGTGTTGCTCAATATCGTTTCGGGTTGTGGGCTGTCTTTCATAAACAATATTTTTTAAATAATCCCACAAGAAAAAAATCAGAAGATGTTAGGTCTGGTGAACATGACACTGAATTGGTCCACCACGTCCTATCCACCGACCAGGGTGCCATAAATTTAAAATGTTCCGCACATTTTTAGCATAATAGGGAGCTGCTCCGTCCTGTTGGAACCACATTTATTGCCTAGTTTCTAAATCAACATCTTCCATTAGCTCCAACAAATCACTGCGGAGAAGTTGTAAATAAGATTCCCCAGTAACATTTTGGTCAAAAAAATACAGTCCTATCAAGTTTAAAATTCCACACCAGACCATTAACGACCATTTGTGTTGATTGTCAATGGGTCTGTGCCAGTATGGATTGACAGGGGACCAATAATGACAATCATGACGATTTAATTCGCCATTGTCTTTTATTGTGGCTTCATTGGTGAACATAACGTATCTAAAAAATCATTGTCTCTCATCATTTCCAAGGCCCATTGGCAGAAATGCATGCGTATTTGCATATCTTTTGGCGTTAATGCCTGTGTCAGTGTGATATGATATGCATGATATTTATGTGACTTCAGAATCCTCAAAACAGTTGATTTCAGTATTCCAGTTTGTCTCTGAATCGCATGACTACTAATTTTGGGATCCAGTTGAACACAAGCGAGAACGGTAAGGGTACGAGCATCATTTTCGTTGTATTCACGATGATGAGGTGGATGGTGGGTGTATTCATTTCCAGCTCGTTGAGTGCAATTTCGAATAATGTTTTCGCTTGGATGTCGTCTGTTTGGGAAACGATCCACATACAATTGTGCAGCTGCAGTGTAATTGTTATGGCATTCACCTAAAATTAACATCATATCAACAATCTCTGTAGGAGGATAGTGAGCCATGTTTCGCTAAAGAATAGTTTACTTACATCAGTTGATGTTTACGGTTCACAATATGAAAGTGAAGTGACGTATGACTGCGTTGCACCAGCCTTTATACTGAGTCATAGTTTGCAGTTTGGCCACGGTAGCACCACAGTCGGGTGAGTAATGCAATTGTGAAGAGTTCCCTAACGAGATTTTATTACCATTCTACCTCCCTCCATCAAAAACTGTGGTGGGTAGGATACATTTTGTAATAAAATGACTTAATTTGGTGTAATGAAAGAATTGGTGCACATTTTGTATCGATTTGATGCGTCCTTCTCGGATCATTCTAAATAAATTGGAGTTCTTCCCCAATTTTAATGTTTCTCGATTTCAGCACCATCTGTCAATGGTTTAAAAAAATGTTTCAGACAAAACTTAATTACTTTTTTATGGAGAATCCGAATCTGCAATAGAAAATGGGGGTTTCCATTTAAGATTTAAAAGCTGCCCCACCCAAGGGGACAGGGGCTGGGGGTCACATGTAATATCATTTGATGTCCCCCTCTGAGCTTAGGAACTTGTCTTACCCACTATTTTTACCCAATGTATAGCTATCAAGATAATCTCATCTGAAACTTCAGGTGGACCACCCTGTATACTTGTCAGCCATCGATGTATTCTCTGAAGTACCGGATGGCAGAATAGATGGCTAAAAGCTCCTGGTCGAGCACAGACCAATTGATTTGGGAAGGTTGCAGTGTCTTCGAGAAAACTAGAGCGGGTGAGTTTCACCATCGAGTATCTGTTGCAGAATTGCCCCAATAACGGAATTTCTCACATTAATCATGAGAGTCAATTGGGCATCATGGTTGGGGCATGCCAAAGTGAGAGCATACGCTACACACTGTTTGATGCATTGAAATGCATCTGCCATCTTCAAAGTCCACTGAATTTTCTTCTTGCCCTGTTTGTCGGTGTCTGCCAGTGTGTTCATGAGAGGCACCTGTAGCTCAGCTGCGTGAGGCAGGTGACAAATATAGAAATTTAGAATCCCTACGAAGTGCTATAGGCCGTGACATGGCTCAGGATGGGGAACACTGCTCATGGTAGAGATACACTCCTCTGTCAACTTGATGCTGGAAGAGTTGAGCTTGTGACTTGAGAACATGACCTCCAGATGACATAACTGTGTTTTGGATTAATTAATAAGCACACCGCCATCATAGAGTGCAGCTAGAGCAGCTTCTAGTTGCCTCGAATGTGGTCATTGTTTTTGGAGAAAATGAGAATGTCATCCAAGTACGTGTAACTAAAGGGAATACAGGAAAGACGGTCATCGATAAACAGCTGCCATGACTGAGCAGCTTCCGTAGGACCTTAAGGCATGTAGAGATATTTGAACAGCCCGAATGGCATGGTGATCGCTGTTTTCTGTATATTGTCTGGATGCATTGAGGTCGTAAGTATGCTCATTTGCAGTCAGTGCCACTAAACACTATATCACCAGCAAAGGTTTGCATGAAGTTCTAGATATAAGGTGTGGGATAACTGATGTACAGTCCTGGAATTCAGTATCCGATAACCCTGACCTAGTCTCACTGAACCATGGTGTTTGGGCACTAGTTTTATATGAGAGTGGTTTGAAAAGTTCTCGGAATCACCACGAGAGGCCAGCGCTATCGCAACGAGTTGTTCATATGATATTCATTGAACTATTAACTGTAAACACATGCTACACCAGTATTCTTGGAAGAGAGCTGTGGCAGTGACGTGGCTCTGTTGTTGTTCCTGTGTAGTGATTTGCGAAGGTGGAAAAAATCGAGATTCAACAGCGATTAAATACTTTGTAAAGAAATTTGCGAAAGCAAAGGACATTCATGCTGATTTCCAGAATACACTGAGGGACTCTCCTCCTTCATATTCACCTGTTACCAAGTGGACAAATAAATTTAAATTTAGTCCAGAGAGCTTAGAAGATGATGTGCACAGTGGTTGGCCAAGATGTTTCACTACTCCATAAATCATTGCAAAAGTGCACACATTGATCATGGAGGATCGCCGATTGAAAGTGCGTGAAATTGCTCACTTTTGCCAGATGTTATCTGAAAGGGTATATCACATTTTAACTGAAGAATTAGAAATGAAAACATTATCTGCAAGATGGGTGCTGTGACTCTTGACACTGGATCAGTGTGTGCTTGCGCACATGTGCCATCACCATGGCAAAATTACATGAACTAAGGTATGAAATGTTGCCACACCTGCCTTATTCACCTGATATGGCTCTGTCAGACTTCCATCTATTTCCAAAACTGAAAATTTTTCTTAATGGACGAAGATTCACTTCAAACAAAGAACTGATAGCTGGAGTTGACAACTATTTTGCAGGCTGGAGGAAACTCATTTTCAAAATGGGATCAAGGCACTTGAACATCTTTGGACCAGGTGCATTAATCTACAAGGAGACTACACTGAAAAATAAAAAAAGGTGTCAGTGATGTAAGTACTTTTTTTCTATTCCGTTTTGAGAACTTTTCAAACCACCCTCGTACAAAGCCCAAGGACTGTCAGAAAGACGTACAGTCCCTTCTTGCAACAGCTCGTTCATAGCTGACCTGACTCTCTGTAAGTCTATGGGGCACAGGCATTGAGGTTTGTGGCAACCTGGTGGACTATTGGTAGTCATGATATGATACACTGTCCTTTCCAGTCCTGTCCTGTCCAGTTTAGAAACACTGCAGGTGATGCTGTACTGATGCTGGGAAGGTGGTTGACATGCATCGGCGAGAGCTGGCATGGAGGGGAGCATTCTGCATGTGAGTTGAATGTGGCTGGAGAAGATGGTGGGGCAGGTTGATGCAGTGCCTGCCGTCCATGGTTGTTAACACTCTGATACATGAAGGCATTCTTGAGCCATTTGCTATTCTGTAGTTATGTCATTGACATGGTGCCTAAGGTCTTCCTGTTTGCTACGTGGCCATTGATTGCAACAGTCAGTGTAGTACTTGATGTGTACTCAGTGTGTCATCCACCAGTGTGACATACTCATGAAGCGTGTTGAGGTACAAGTCATTGACACAGCACTGTTTTGGTTGATGTGGGATAGATATGAGTGGTGTAGGCATGGTCAGGGTGAAGAGGTCCTGAATACTAGTGCTAGTTAACTGATGAGTGAGATCAGTGTGAATGGCAGAGAATCAAGTCCAGTCAAGTGACTATCCAAGTCGATTGCAGGGTTGGTGAAAGTTGCACAGTGCAGTCATTGGTGCCATGGACCAAGATTTTGGGGTGGTTTGTTGGATGGGGGTATAAAACTGTTGCTGGCACGAATGTCCACGTGCTGAGTCATGGCAGGGAGCAAAACATCTGTCAGAGATGAGAGTGGAATCTGGTACATAGTTGTCACGCTTTGCAGGCTGGGTGGCTGGGCCATGGTGGGTTGCCAGCCACTGTGAGAGTGTGGCATCTCCTTTGTGAGCAGTCATGGTAGTTCGGATGCACTCCCACATCACTAGGGGTGGTAGCCTTGCACTTATTAATCCTGTAGTGGTGGCGAATTACCGAATACACTCAATCTGACACTCGGAGGCAATCTTCTAATGGGGCTGACTTCTAGGTCAGTCAGAAAGTTCACTAGCCAAAGGATCCACAGTGCTGTGTCTTGCATAAGGGAGGCATCGACAGTTGCACAGAGTTGGCCCAAAGTTGCAGTGGTATGCCCTTCTGAGGTTGTTGCTTGTACATGACCTTAAGCTACTGTTCTGTAAAATGTGAAAGTTTCTGTAAAAATGCTGCTTTCGCTGCACCATATTTGCCCTTTGCGGCATGCTCAGGATAATGTCACTAAAGAGTTTGGCCTGCACAGCTAGATGGCAGAGTAGATGAACACACTTGTTGGCATTGCTGGAAATTCCAAAAGTCCAAAAAATCCCATCCAGGTTACAAACCATAATGCTACAAACCATAATGCTGGCTGAGTGGCTTTGAATGGCAGTAGTTTTAAATGTGTGCTAGACAATTTCAATCAGAAAGGTGGATGAACAGTTACATCATTTCTGACGTTATGCAATATGGGTGCCAGATCTATGTAGCATGCAATTGGTTGTGGCAGAACGATTAGCAGTTGCTTGAATCCATTGAATCCAATTCATGGTCTGGAGGATGTGGAAGACATGAATACAGAGTTGTACGTAGTTTATGGGCCTTGTTTAACCAAGGCAGGGCCAGATGCATTATTGTTCTTGAAGTCTAATGATAGGTTCGGAGCATGTGGCCATTGTTGATGCATTACATGGCGAGTGTTAGCCACAGAAATGTCACAGTCTTGAATGTTGCACTCAGTTTTAATCACACCATTTGCAAACTGCACATCCGGTACCGCAATTCTTGAGCTGTTGTCTGCAGAAGTAGTCGCAGAGGACGAATTGATGTGATACGGCCACATTCTCACAGTCTGATAGCCTGCGCCAGATTTTTATGAATGCCAAATGCATGCTCCTCGGTGGATGTGGGGTCTCTAGTGTAGGAGGGATTGGATTACAGGCTTTTAGTCACCATCATTAATACTTGACACATTATGTGGTACTTACTTTATTACACAAGCCGTTGCTTACATTTCCATACACAAGCATCATCTACTATGCACTGCTGCTGCATTGTTAGACAAGATCTTCCTCACTTCATTGAAGAGCTTTCCATCATGTTTAAGTTTGATATTCTTACATACTAAACAAACCCAAAGTGTTAAATTTCTTATCTGTGGCTCAGAGGAGGCTTCTATATTTTGATGCAAGGATACTAACAGGTTGCCAATACAAGAAATGATTCATCCCTGTTAATTTAAAGATAATCAGAGTTTTACACATTACCTGACTATATAAATTTGGGGATCTAAAACCCGTGTTAGCATTAGAAATAACAAAGACTCAGCATTACAAATAACAAAGGTTTTTTATGTAAATATTAAGTAGATGGAGTAACGAAAGAATATCTGCTGATTGTAATTAGAAGAGCGTCGGTTTTTCCGAATGTAGCAACTATTGTACTAATTTTATTGTGGTTTTTGCAAATAGAGTATAACAGATTAAACAATGGCCAGCTGTTCATACAGCCTAAAAGAGACATTAGGCAAAAAGTTTGTACAAATGGTTCAGTGGGCAGTGTATTCAACTCGATCATGTAAATCAGTATTGAGAAGCACTGGGAGATAACAATGACTGCATGTATGATGTGTATGTTCACAGTTGATTGTACTGAAGAAGGATTTTGCATGAAAGCTAGGCAGTTTAACAAATTTTACTGGACACTTTGTACTGCTCAGTGCCTCTTATGCTTGATGAATAACGTTCTTTCCTCATTTCTGCATGAAGAAAAGTCCTAGGAGGAAGGACATTCATTTGAAGATGTGATATAAACATGAATATATTGGAACAGCATTGTAGGGCCGAATAATATTGATTCACATGAAGGCTGTTTTGTGGTGTTTAAAGGAAGGTAATTTTTCATATTTTAATCTGATTGTAACACAGCTATGACTCTGGTTGTGCAAATGTTGGATGGAGTCATTGTTTGCTGTTGGATCAGATTCATCAGCTATGACCAGATAGACAGTATTGTTGTGTTGAATTGTGTTTTATTCATCTCATGACGTACATTTGCAATCCATTTGGTTTGCGTACAGGAGACATGTCAAAAATTTAATCTCATGACGTACATTTGTAATCCATTTGGTTTGCATACAGGAGACATGTCAAAAATTTATAAAACAAGGAGAAGACATTTGATTTTATTATCAAAGAAAGTAAAAAACTTTTTGTTAATTAGTTTATACATACATACATACATACATACATACATGAATGACAGGCCTTCACATGGTGAATAGGCTTCCATGCCTCAGCAATAGACACACTGTAGTTGCAACAATTTTGGAGGTATGGCTGTGGTGTGGCCAAACTAACACATGGTTCCTGAAGGAGGACAGAAGCTATTTCAGTAGTTACAGTGAAGTTGCTCTTGATGATCAGTTGATCTGGCCTTGTAACATTAGCCAGCATGGCGTAGCTAGATTGACACTGTGACACAGCCAAAAGCAAGCAAATTATCTTCTTATATTCCCCAAGAACATGCAACTTTATTGGTTGGTTAAATGAAGATGACATTCTAATGGGTAAAATATCCTGGAGCTAAAATTGTGCCCCCATTCAGATCTCTGTGTGGGAACAGAAAGCCGAGGGGGGGGGGGGCAGAGGAGGGACATTATCAGAAGTATAAACAAGTCTCTTTAAGGCAACAGATTGGCTGGTAGTATAATCGTAAGTACTGCCAATGGACACATACAAAAAATCCTAGCTTTTGCAACTCCTTTCACAGAGAGGGAAGAGGGACATGGTGGGGAAGGTTAGAAATGTGTGGCAGGTCACTCAGTCCCAAGGATAACAGGGACTCCACTGTAGTGAGAATCTAGAGAGAGACAAAGACGAAGCTAGTGGCTCAGAGGAAGGCAGCCAGTTTGCCAGCAAGGTATGCAGGAGGGAGGGGGACAAGTGCACAGGCTAGGTATGTGATGCACAGTTGTCACATCCAGTGTGGAGTGCCACATGCTGAAGATGATATGAGAACATGAATTGAGAAGTGATGTCAGAACATGGGTAGGTGAAACTGTTGGGTAGAGGGTGCGGGGTTTGTGGGTTACTGAAGATTGAGGCTAGGCTGATTGCAGCAATGAAGTATAACTTGCAAGGAGAACTCCCATCTGCGTAGTTCGGAGAAGCTGGCAGAGAAGGCAAGGATCCACGTGGCTTGGATTGTGAAGCAGCTATTGAAATTGAGCATGTTATGTTCAGTTGCTTGTTGTAATGCCGAGGGTGGTCAACTTTGTTCTTGGTAATAGTTTTGTATTAGCTTTTCGTCATGGTGGACAACTGATTGGTAGTCATGCAGACATAAAAAGCTGTGCAGTGTTTGCAGCAGATTGGTATATGACAGGGTTGCTTTCACAAGTGGCACAGCCTCTAATGTGGTAGGATAAGCCTGTGACAGGACTAGAGTGGGAAATGCTGGGTGGGTGTACTGGGCAGGTCTTGTACCTTGGCATTCGACAGCAATACGGTCCGTGTGACAAGGAGTTGGGAGTCGGAGCAGCTTAGGGATGGTGTTGTGTAGTTGGGTGGGTTATGGAACACCACTCTAGGAGGGTTGGGAAGCATCTTGGATAGTGATTGGCAACTCCACGGATAGTATGTCTGTTATATCCGGGCATGACAAAGATAATCAAAGCTGTTCCAGTCCAGGGTAATGTTGGGTGATGAGAGGGCACTCCTTTGTAGCTGATTCTTTGGGCTAGTGGGAGGATTGGAGGTTTGTGAAGATGTGGAAAGGGAAATCCATTTGCAGACTACGTTTACGGGGTAGTTCAAAATGGCTCCGAGCACTATGGGACTTAACATGTTAGGTCATCAGTCCCCTAGAACTTAGAACTACTTAAACCTAACTAACCTAAGGACATCACACACATCCATGCCCGAGGCAGGATTCGAACCTGCAACCGTAGCAGTCGCGTGGTTCCGGACTGAAGGGTATAGAACCGCTCGGCCACCGCGGCCGGCTACGGAGTAGTGTCTGTTTGTGAAGGCCTTGGTGAGACCTTCAGCATACTGTGCAAGGCAGTTATGATCACTGCAGATATGTTGTTCATAGGCTATATGGGAGGAATTTTTTGCTGTGAAAGGGATGGCAGCTGTCGAAATGCATGTGTTGTTTTGTGGTTAGTGGTTTTAATGTCAACAGATGGAGGCATCAAGAGGTGGAGATCCATGGTCACAAGGTGGCACATTGGGTTGAGGAGGACCAGATGAAGCAGATGGTAGAGAAGGTATTGAAGTTGTGAAGGACTGAGGGTAGGGTTTCTTGGCCCTGAGTCCACATCATGAAGGTATCATCAGTGAACCTGAACTAGACTAGGAGTTGGTAGATTTGGGAGGCTCTGGAAGTTTTCTCGAGATGGCCTGTAAACAGTTTGGCATAGGAGGGTGCCATGCCAACCCCTAGTCTGGTTCAGGTTGATGGTATCTTCATGATCTGGACTAAGGGCCAAGAAACCCAGTCATCATTCCATCACAGCCTCCACACCTATCCCCACAACACCTTCTCTCCCATCCACTTCGTCTGGTTCTCCTCAATCCAACATGCCACCTTAATGGATGTTTTCTCCATCTGTCTGATATCTCCATCCACACCTTTGTCGACATTAAACCCACTAACCACAAAACAGCACCTGTATTTTGACACTAACAATCTCTCCCTACCCTCCTGGCCACCTATGAACAACGTATGTGCAGTGTCTTGAACTCCCTTGCCCGGTATACTGAAGGTCTCATGAAAGCCTTCACAAACAGACAGTACCCAATAAACCTAGTCCGCAAACAGATTTTCCTTCCAATATCCACACACACACACACACACACACACAGTCTTCCCACCTACTCCAAGAATCAGTGACAAAGATGTGCCTCCCTTCTCACTCAGTATCATCCTGGACTGGAACCACTGAACCATATCCTTCATCAGGGCTTTGACTATCAATCATCATGCCCGGAAATGAGGAACGTCATACTCAAGATCCTTCCCACTCCTAAAGTGGTGTACCTTCATCCACCCAACAACACAACATCCTACTTCATCCCTATGCCACCCTCACTCCCAAGCCCTTGTCACAGGGATCATAACTGTGGAAGACCAAGATGCAAGACTGCCCAATCCATCCACTCAGCACTTCCTACCCCAGTCATGTCACAGGCTTTTCCTACCCTATCAGAGGCTGTGTCACCTATGAAAGCAGCCATGTCATATACCAGCTCTGCTACAAACACTGCACAGCTTTTTGTTTTGGTATGACTACCAACCAGCTATCCACCAGGGTCAGTGGCCACTGACAAATTGTTGCCAAGAACAAAGTTGACTGCCTGGTGCACAACTTGCTTCACAAAGTGGGCCATGTGGATTCATCCTTCCCTTACCAGCTTCTCTGAACTATGCAGCTGAGAATTATCCTTGCAACTCATCCTTTGCTTCCGTAAATGTCCTGGCCTCAATCTCCAGTAATCTGCTGGCCCACATCCTCCACCCAATAGTTTTTCATTCCTCCAACCTGTCACGCCCTCCCAGTTCATATCCCCACATCACCTTCAACATGTGCCACTCTCCACTGGCTCTGACCACTGTGTGTCACATACCTAACACATGCACCTTCCACCCTTCCCTCCCTCCTTCATCCATAGTTGGCAAATTGACTGCCTCCCTCTGAGCACTTAGCCACTCAATCCCCAACCCCTCTCCCTCTCTCCTGCCTTTCTCCCCCATACCCATACCACCTGACACAACTGCCGCCCCAACCTAATCCACATGCCAAATTGCAGCACTGGCATTGCACTCTAGCCCGCACCATGTAGGGCCATAGGTGTGTGTATGCCTACAAATGCATCTGTGTTTTCTATATGTATTTGTACTCTTAGCTCGAAAAAGGATTGCTGCAAAAGCTATCAATTTTTTTGTGTGTGTGTGTGTGTACCTGTGGATGTCTCAGAACTTCACTTTTTGGTGAGTGATCTCCTTTACTCCTAAAGTATTTACTTTCTACCAAAACATTTATACAAAATTAATTGTTTGAGGTATTACAAAAGTCAGCATTTTGGCCATACAACACTGAGCTGGAGAGGTGAAGCAACTAATGATAAATATGTAAAGGCAGTGCATGATCCAGGCACTGACTGCCCTGTCCAGGGAAGTGCATCAACTGCTCTGGGAGCCACCCAGGCTGGGGAAAAGAGCAGAATATTCAGGTCAGAAGGTGCTCCAAGTGCCATAAGCAGTAATACTGGTATTACTGTCATACCTGACTGATGAGAAGGATGCCTTGGACTTCAGTGAATGGTACCAGACCCTGAAGCCCCCCTGTTCCCCGGTCCCTCCCTCTGTATCAGTGCCTCCTATCCCAGCACAAAGCTGAGGGGAAATTAAAAACACAACACTAAAATGGTAGTTCTTGAGACAATTTCAATTATCTACTGCAGTCATCTCCACATAGTAAACACACTTACTATCCATCCTAATAATAAAATTAAAATGGAAACAGTAAATAAAAATGAGTCCTGTCATTTTTAGACATGTGTTTGTACTACCAACCTTCTCACAATCACAAATGCAAAGTACTATGCTGAGACTCTCATTGATGTTAGTTTTCTCAATGCTGGCGGACAAGGAAATATCCAGCAGTAATAATCTGTTTGGCCATTCTCCTGGAACTGAAATCACCGTGAGTTCCTCAGTAGATGTCAAGACTACTTTTTCTTGATGTGAGACCGTGAGTGCTTTCTAGTAGCCATTTGTCTCTTACTTTTTGGTTTATAATGGTGCACCCAAACCTCATTTCCAGTCATACTCAATTGTGACAAGTTGAAATGTTGACTCAGACAGTGAGACATGTTTAAATGGGCGATTGATAACGAACTATCTGCAGAATGCAGGTTTTTGAGTATGAGTCTGAGTCTGGCAGTAGAGGTCTGAAGACCAGATGAGGCAACCGTGCTGAGAATAATATCTCCTAAATTTACATAATGATCTAGTGCTGCTGAGGTTCTGCATGCTATGCAACTTGTGATTATCAGACAGTTGTTATAATTTATAAACTTTGTATAGCCAAGATCGTGTAGTAGACAGATGTATTAGACAGATCCTTGTCTAATGCAGAATTCTATAGCAATGTCATGAATAATAAAGTGCATGTTGATGTCCACTGGATGACCAGTCTACTAGATGACATAATATATTCAATTTTTTAATCCATCCATCCATTGTAATTTTCTGTCTTAACTGTTTCCACACTGAACTTTTATTCTGTTTTAGATTTCAGACAGTTTTGTTCCCTGTGATAAAAAATGAAAGGGAACATCTTTATTTGTTCTTGCATAGTGTATATTGACATTGGCTTCTACAAGTTGGCATAGGTGTGTGCCATTCAAGTTACCAAGAAATTTTGCAGTGTATTGTTAAGGAACTATAGTTCTCCTGTAAGACAATATTATGTTGTGCCATCTATAAAATTTTAATAAAAATCCTGTTTTATAAAATTCCTATTATCCAATGACATATTTTCATATTTATAAAAATATTGAGAAATGAATATAATAGAGGGAAACATTCCACGTGGGAAAAAGATATCTAAAAACAAAGATGATGCGCCTTACCAAACGAAAACGCTGGCAGGTCGATAGACACACAAACAAACACAAACATACACACAAAATTCAAGCTTTCGCAACCAACGGTTGCTTCATCAGGAAAGAGGGAAGGAGAGGGAAAGACGAAGATATACAGGCTGTAATTTTCAAACCACGTTGATTTACTCGATTTAAGTATACTAGTTTTTACTTAAGGGGAGAAAAATTAGATGTGTTGTCTGCAGTTTTTGCAACTGTTCCATTGGAGTGTATCGTAAACCCTTATTGATAACTGACTCATGAACTACAGCCATAATTTGTGCTGGTTATATTGTTACATTCCATCCTGGATTTTCCATTGTTTGAATATACATCAGAATTAACGATAATTGACAATATGAGGAGAGAACTGAGAAGAAAAGTGAAAGCATAAAAACCTGTATTGTACTATTTGTGTGTGCTGAATTACATAACAGAATTAAGGGAATCTGTTATTGATTTGTTACCTATATAATAACAATAGTCTATTTCATATAAATTACAATATTCACAACCACAGAAGATATAAAAACAGAATTTCTACGTGTAAATCTGCATCCTTCTCTAAGGTTCGAAGCAGAGTCTTTCCATCTGACGCAAAAGTATTTTACAAGTAGCTCACCTAGGTATAAGGCTGGTGATCTGCATGAAGTAACAGAAAAAGAGGCTGTATTAATAGGTTTAATTTGGCATACAGAGTAATATGTTATTATTCATGTAAAATGCAATGTAGTTCTATCACAAATTCATAAGGGCTGTACAGATAAAAACATTTATCTGATGCAATACATGTTAAGTACATGTGAGCCATTAACTCACTTCCAGTTTTGTTTTTTCTTGCAGGGCTAGTCACCCTCTAACGAATGCATATCTGGATAAAAGCTACACATCTGCAAAAATGTCTACTGAACCAATAAGGTTCCCAAACTTAGTTACCAGTGTTGAACGAAACCCACCACATGCTGCACGGACTGCACTTTATTCTCGTTACACACCTTTTGAATGGACACAGAGTAATATCAACTATTATAATGAATCAGAAACCAATAGAAATTATGCAGAACGCCTCAGAAATGAAGCAGTTCGTGTAATTAGGTAAGTACTTTCACACAAAGTTTTTTAAAGGTAAAATCTGTCTGATTTATATAATTAGCTTACAAAACAATAACCAACTCTGAACACATATCAGTGACTCTGTCTCCTCCTTATTTGAGAATCCATCAGAAACTATGAGAAACAAAATTAAAAAATCAGTTTCCTGTATACTAATTTCTCCTGAGTCATTGTATGTTTGTATTTTCTTTGCCAACAGCACATGTACGCACTTTCCATCTGTTTTATAGATTTTTTATTTTTTTCCTTTCTTTCTTAAATATGGATAATAAAGCATCATGAAACCCACTGGCAAGCTGAAACTGCATGCTGAACCAGTACTTGAACCCAGAATCTGAGCTTTCATAAGAAATACCCAAACTGACAGAGTAATCCAGGCACTACTTATTATGTGCTCTCACCACCTCAGTTCTGCCACTACTTCTTTCCTGCCTTGTCAAAGCTCTTTTGCATTCTTGGATAGCTGTATCAGTAAGATCAGTGTCCATGAAAGGACAGGTTCTGAATTTAAGTACTGACCTGGATCACAGTTTTTACATATGAGGAAGTTTCAAAGCAGTCCACAGTTGCTGCAGAGTGAAATATTCATATTAAGAGATGTGGTTGCTTTTAATTCTTGTCTGTCAGCCCTGATCCAGCTCCTATTTCTGTAACTTGTGCTCTTCTATCTAAAAAGACAACAAGCATTCAAATTTGAGCAAAATGTAGTTATGAATAAGCAAGTATTTGAGATAAAGATTCTTTACAATGCTATGACTGCTGATATGTTGGTTATTATTAACAGCATTATTATTGTTTGATTGCTCACAGGCTCACTATTTGTACCAAAGAAACTTATTGAGCTATGACTTTTGTCCTTTCCATTATAACTATACCTCCACCAGATATAAATATTGTAACATGATTAAAATTGCATTTATGTTTCTGTTTGCTCCTTTCGTTTATTTTATTTGTTTGTTTTCATAGTGAAATGTTTATTATGTTTCATGTTCAGTCATGAATTATGATGCAGTGTTAGACATGGAACAGACTGGCTTTTTTTTCTAGTTCCATTAAAATATATTAATTTATTAAAAATAAACAGTTGTAATTGAAAAAGTTTTTGCTTGATTTTAATTTACTGTGCCCTCCATAAGTTTGGAAACACAGAGTGGTCATGGAGAATGGAAAGAAAATACTTTATAAAATTGCATCTTATTATTTTCAAATTGTTCATTAAACTAAGTCAAAACATAGGCAAATGCAATGTTTGAATTTTAGATTCCTCAGAATAACCATCCTTTGCATTCATCACTGCCTTGTGTGCTCTTGGCATATGTTGTTGTTGTTGTTGTGGTCTTCAGTCCTGAGACTGGTTTGATGCAGCTCTCCATGCTACCCTGTCCTGTGCAAGTTTCTTCATCTCCCAGTACCTACTGCAACCTACATCCTTCTGAATCTGCTTAGTGTATTCATCTCTTGGTCTCCCTCTATGATTTTTACCCTCCACGCTGCCCTCCAATGCTAAATTTGTGATCCCTTGATGCCTCAGAACATGTCCTACCAACCGGTCCCTTCTTCTCGTCAAGTTGTGGCACAAATTCCTCCTCTCCCCAATTCTATTCAATACCTCCTCATTTTAGTTATGTGATCTACCCATCTAATCTTCAGCATTCTTCTGTAGCACCACATTTCGAAAGCTTCTATTCTCTTCTTGTCCAGACTATTTATCGTCCATGTTTCACTTCCATACATGGCTACACTCCATACAAATACTTTCAGAAACGACTTCCTGACACTTAAATCTATACTCGATGTTAACAAATTTCTCTTCTTCAGAAACGCTTTTCTTGCCATTGCCAGTCTACATTTTATATCTTCTCTACTTCGACCATCATCAGTTATTTTGCTCCCCAAATAGCAAAACTCCTTTACTACTTTAAGTGTCTCATTTCCTAATCTAATTCCCTCAGCATCACCTGATTTAATTCGACTACATTCCATTATCCTTGTTTTGCTTTTGTTGATGTTCATCTTATATCCTCCTTTCAAGACACTGTCCATTCCATTCAACTGCCCTTCCAAGTCCTTTGCTGTCTCTGACAGAATTACAATGTCATCGGCGAACCTCCAAGTTTTTATTTCTTCTCCATGGATTTTAATACTTACTCCGAATTTTTCTTTTGTTTCCTTTACTGCTTGCTCAATATACAGATTGAATAACATTGGGAAGAGGCTACAACCCTGTCTCACTCCCTTCCCAACCACTGCTTCCCTTTCATACCTCTCGACTCTTATAACTGCCATCTGGTTTCTGTACAAATTGTAAATAGCCTTTCGCTCCCTGTATTTTACCCCTGCCACCTTTAGAATTTGGAAGAGAGTATTCCAGTCAACATTGTCAAAAGCTTTCTCTAAGTCTACAAATGCTAGAAACGTAGGTTTGCCTTTCCTTAATCTTTCTTCTAAGATAAGTCGTAGGGTCAGTATTGCCTCACGTGTTCCAAGATTTCTACGGAATCCAAACTGATCTTCCCCGATGTCGGCTTCTACCAGTTTTTCCATTCGTCTGTAAAGAATTCGGGTTAGTATTTTGCAGCTGTGACTTATTAAACTGATAGTTCGGTAATTTTCACATCTGTCAACACCTGCTTTCTTTGGGATTGGAATTATTATATTCTTCTTGAAGTCTTAGAGTACTTTGCCTGTCTCATACATCTTCCTCACCAGATGGTAGAGTTTTGTCAGGACTGGCTCTCCCAAGGCCGTCAGTAGTTCTAATGGAATGTTGTTTACTCTCAGGGCGTTGTTTTGGCTCAGGTCTTTCAGTGCTCTGTCAAACTCTTCACGCAGTATCGTATCTCCCATTTCATCTTCATCTACATTCTCTTCCATTTCTATAATATTGTCCTCAAGTACATCACCCTTGTATAGACCCTCTATATACTCCTTCCATCTTTATGCTTTCCCTTCTTTGGTTAGAACTGGCTTTCCATCTGAGCTCTTGATATTCATACAAGTGGTTCTCTTTTCTCCAAAGGTCTCTTTAATATTCCTGTAGGCAGTATCTATCTTACCCCTAGTGAGATAAGCCTCTACATCCTTACATTTGTCCTCTAGCCATCCCTGCTTAGCCATTTTGCACTTCCGGTCAATCTCATTTTTGAGACGTTTGTATTCCTTTTTGCCTGCTTCATTTACTGCATTTTTATATTTTCTCCTTTCATCAATTAAATTCAATATTTCTTCTGTTATCCAAGGATTTCTACTAGCCCTCGTCTTTTTACCTACTTGATCCTCTGCTGCCTTCACTATTTCATCCCTCAGAGCTACCCATTCTTCTTCTATTGTACTTCTTTCCCCTACTGCTGTCAATTGTTCCCTTATGCTCTCCCTGAAACTCTGTACAACCTCTGGTTTAGTCAGTTTATCTAGGTCCCATCTCCTTAAATTCCCACCTTTTTGCAGTTTCTTCAATTTTAATCTGCGGTTCATAACCAATAGATTGTGGTCAGAGTCCACATCTGCCCCTGGAAATGTCTTACAATTTAAAACCTGGTTCCTAAATCTCTGTCTTACCATTATATAATCTATCTGATACCTTTTAGTATCTCCGTGATTCTTCCATGTATACAACCTTCTTTTATGATTCTTGAACCGAGTGTTAGCTATTATTAAGTTATGCTCTGTGCAAAATCCTACCAGACGGCTTCCTCTTTCATTTCTTCCCCCCAATCCATATTCACCTACTATGTTTCCTTCTCTCCCTTTTCCTGCACTCGAATTCCAGTCACCCATGAGTATTAAATTTTCGTCTCCCTTCACTATCTGAATAATTTCTTTTATCTCATCATACATTTCATCAATTTCTTCATCATGTGCAGAGCTAGTTGGTATATAAACTTGTACTACTGTAGTAAGCGTGGGCTTCATGTCTATCTTGGCCACAATAATGCGTTCACTATGCTGTTTGTAGTAGCTTACCCGCACGCCAAATTTTTTATTCCTTATTAAACCTACTCCTGCATTACCTCTATTTGATTTTGTATTTATAACCCTGTATTCACCTGACCAAAAGTCTTGTTCCTCCTGCCACCAAACTTCACTAATTCCCACTATATCTAACTTTAACCTATCCATTTCCCTTTTTAAATTTTCTAACCTACCTGCTCGATTAAGGTATCTGACATTCCACACTCCGTTCTGTAGAACGGCAGTTTTATTTCTTCTGATAACAACGTCCTCTTGAGTAGTCCCCACCCAGAGATCCGAATGGGGGACTATTTTACCTCCGGAATATTTTACCCAAGAGGACGCCATCATCATTTAACCATACAGTAAAGCTGCATGCCCTCGGGAAAAATTACGGCTGTAGTTTCCCCTTGCTTTCAGCCGTTCGCAGTACCAGCACAGCAAGGCCGTTTTGGTTATTGTTACAAGGCCAGATCAGTCAATCATCCAGACTGTTGCCCCTGCAACTACTGAAAAGGCTACTGCCCCTCTTCAGGAACCACGCGTTTGTCTGGCCTCTCAACAGATACCCCTCCGTTGTGGTTGTACCTACGGTACAGCCATGTGTATCGCTGAGGCACGCAAGCCTCCCCACCAACGGCAAGGTTCATGGGGGGGGGGGGGGGGGGGTCCTGGAAAAGAGTGGGTCTATTTTGCCAGGGTTTCCTTTGGAATGTCTTGATTCTTGCTGCAGAACCTCCAACAAGTGTGTCCCACTCATGATTCCCCATTTTCGAATACTCCTGTCCAACTCATCCCATAGTAGCTCAATAGTCAATCAGGGACTGGAGAAGCCTTTTCATGTTTTCCAAAATTTTTGAACCTCGACAGAATTCATGTAGTTGTGACCCAAGCAAGACATATGTTTTGGGTCGTTGCCTTGCTGCAAGACAAACCCTTTTCCAAACAGACACACACAAGATATCTTGGCATGTTGTTGGAGAATGGCGTGATAATAGTTTTGGTTCATTTTGCCATCTACTTTCATCAAATCTCCAACTTCATTTCCTCCAAAAGATCCTCATATCTTAACAGAATCCACTCCATGCTTCACAGTTGGAATTACATACTGAGGATGAAAGCATTCATGGAGTAAACACATACAGATTGACATCATTTACTTCCAAGTATTTCAAACTTGGATTCATCAGTGAATAATACTCTTTCCCAAACCCTTGCTGTTTAATGCTGGTGTGTTGTAGGCACTGTTAACTCGCTCACTGGCATACACCCAATTGTGTTTAGTTTAGCAGTCAGTTCACTGACAGTTTTGAATGTATTATAGTTACTACAAAGACTTTTCCTGGCATTCTGATATTTTTCTGCATGCTCCTGAGTGAGGATGACCACCATAGGAACCTGTCTCTCGATGTCAGTGAATGATCGAGACAACCCCACTGATGGAACTCTCCAATTTCGATGATATTTGTTGATATTATTGCTTTCTTGGTGCAAAGCGACTATCTTAACCTGTAAATCACAAGGGATCTGTCACTTTGCGGTCCTTTTCAACTACTTTTGCTGTGTGTACTACCTTCTTTTATGATGTCTCCTACTTTCATATAAATAGAACTATAACTGAACAGAACTGTAAACAATGTGCCATCTACTGGTGCCACCTGGTGTGTTTAGTGGAATGCATGTACAGGTAAAATCAGTTTATATAAAACTGAGCAATACCAATATGTACCAGTATATATGTATATGCTCAGTAGTTAAATGTACAATACTTTAAGTGTCATTATTAATGATTATTTGAGTATACATTCTGTATTCTAACCAGTAAAGCACATAGATCACTCCAATCTTGCTCTGCCATAATATGCGTCATGGTGTTTCCAAACTTATGGAGGGTAGTGTATTATAAATACTAACTGACAAACCCAGCATTGCCTGGGTATTCATTTTGCCAGTTTTATATTAGAAATGAAACAAAAACTGAACTGTGTTTGTAGTGTATATTGAAAAAAATTTCATTTCCTTGTATTCATGAAAATATCTGTGAAATTATGAAACACTTGTATAAAGATACCGGATGATTTCTGCACATTGGGCGCAGCTATTTCGCATGTCTACAATGTGATTTTCTAAATGTCTCTGTGGGAATGTCTCTTCATAGCTCTATAAAGATTTATTGTGTCACCTACAGCCTTTTGTCCTTTGCAGTTAAAAGCTGTGAAAACTGCTGCTAGGTGTAAGGGATTTCTTTAAGCTGACTTGACTGTAGGAGTGTCTTAGTAAAGTATAAATGTATTAAAACTTCGTGCATGATGTAGCATTTTTTCATGCATCTCAGTGTTATGATATCATCTCCTGATCTATGATAGGCAGTTGGTTCTTACCTCCAAGTGATTGTTGCCTGAAAGTAAGGGATATGAGTATCCACCTTCGTTGGAATCAGTCCAGTGGTTTTGGAGGAGATGTAGAACACACACACACACACACACACACACACACACACACACACAAAGATGATGTGACTTACCAAACGAAAGCACTGGCAGGTCGATAGACACACAAACATACACACAAAATTCAAGCTTTTGCAACCCACGGTTGCTTCGTCAGGAAAGAGGGAAGGAGAGGGAAAGATGAAAGGATGTGGGTTTTAAGGGAGGGGGTAATGAGTCATTCCAATCCCGGGAACGGAAAGACTTACCCTAGGGGGAAGAAAGGAGAGGTATACACTCGCACACACGCCCATATCCAACCGCACGTACACCAAACTGTGTATGGTGTATGTGTGGTTGGATATGGGTGTGTGTGTGAGTGTATACATGTCCTTTTTTCCCCCTAAGGTAAGTCTTTCCGCTCCCGGGATTGGCATGACTCCTTACTCTCTCCCTTAAAACCCACATCCTCTCATCTTTCCCTCTCCTTCACTCTTTCCTGACGAAGCAACCATGGGTTGCGAAAGCTTGAATTTTGTGTGTATGTTTGTGTTTGTTTGTGTGTCTATCGACCTGCCAGCACTTTCGTTTGGTAAGTCACATCATCTTTATTTTTAGGTATATTTTTCCCATGTGGAATGTTTCCCTCTATATACAGGGTACTCCATTGATCGTGATCGGGCCAAATATCTCACGAAATAAGTGTCAAACAAAGAAACTACAAAGAATGGAACTTGTCTAGCTTGAAGGGGGAAACTAGATGGCGCTATGCTTGGCCCGCTAGATGGTGCTGCCATAGGTCAAACGGATATCAACTGCGTTTTTTTAAAAATAGGAACCCCCATTTTTTATTACATATTCGTGGAGTATGTACGGAAATATGAATGTTTTAGTTGGACCACTTTTTTCGCTTTGTGACAGATGGCACTATAATAGTCACAAACATATGGCTCACAATTTTAGACAAACAGTTGGTAACAGGTAGGTTTTTTAATTAAAAATACAGAATGTAGGTACGTTAGAACATTTTATTTTGGTTGTTCCAGTGTGATGCATGCACCTTTGTGAACTGGAACTTATCATTTCTGAGAACGCATGCTGTTACAGCGTGATTACCTGTAAATACCACATTAATGCAATAAATGCTCAAAATGATGTCCATCAACCTCAATGCATTTGGCAATACATGTCACAGCATTCCTCTCAACAGCGAGTAGTCCACCGTCCGTAATCTTCACACATGCATTGACAATGTGCTGTAACATGTTGTCAGGCGTTGTCGGAGCATCACGATAGCAAATATCCTTCAACTTTCCCCACAGAAAGAAATCCGGGGACGTCAGATCCGGAGAAAGTGCGGGCTATGGTATGGTGCTTCAATGACCTATCCACCCGTCGTGAAATATGCTATTCAATACTGCTTCAACCGCACGCGAGCTACGTGCCAGACATACATCATGCTGGAAGTACATCGCCATTCTGTTATGCAGTGAAACATCTTGTAGTAACATTGGTAGAACATTACACAGGAAATCAGCATGCATTGCACCATTGAGATTGCCATCGATAAAATGGAGGCCAATTATCCTTCCTCCCATAATGCTGCACCATACATTAACCCGCCAAGGTCACTGATGTTCCACTTGTCGCAGCCATCGTGGATATTCCGTTGCCCAATAGTGCATATTATGCCAGTTTACATTACCGCTGTTGGTGAATGACACTTTGTCACGAAATAGAATGCATGAAGAAAATCTGTCATCATCCCATAATTTCTCTTGTGCCCAGTGGCAGAACTGTACATGACATTCAAAGTCGTCACCAAGCAATTCCTGGTGCATAGAAATATGGTACGGGTGCAGTTGATGTTAATGTAGCATTCTCAACACTGACATTTTTGAGATTCCTGATTCTCGTGCAATTTGTCTGCTACTGATGTGCGGATTAGCCGCAACAGCAGCTAAAACATCTACTTGGGCATCATCATTTGTTACAGGTCGTGGTTGACATTTCACTGTGGCTGAACACTTGATGTTTCCTTAAATAACATAACTATCTGGCAAACAGTCTGGACACTTGGCTGATGTCGTCCGGGATACCGAGCAGCATACATAGCACACACCCGTTGGGAATTTTGATCACAATAGCCATACATCAACACAATATCGACCTTTTGTGCAATTGGTAAACGGTCCATTTTATCAGGGGTAATGTATCACGAAGCAAATACCGTCCGCACTGGCATAATGTTATGTGATACCACGTACTTATACATTTGTGACTATTACAGCGCCATCTATCACAAAGTGAAAAAAGTGATCCAACTAAAACATTCATATTTCTTTACGTACTACAGCATATGTAATAAAAAATGGGGGTTCGTATTTTAAAAAACGCAGTTGATATCCATTTGACCTATGGCAGTGCCATCTAGCGGGCCAACCATAGCGCCATCTGGTTTCCCCTTTCAAGCTAGATGAGTTTCGTTCTTTGTAGTTTTTTCGTGAGATATTTGGCCTAGTCACTATCAATGGACCACCCTGTATAGTTTAATCATTATTCCTTTGTAGTATATTAATAACACAAAACTCTAATGAGTTTGTAACTTAGATTTTTCTTCATGTAAATTAAGTGAATTATATTTGCCTTCTACTTGAAGCTACACATGGTAGTACAGTTAGATTTGCCGAGCTAAGATCAGGTTCAGGTGCACCCTAAATAGTGTGTTTCTGAGCAACCAAAGTAATCTTCAAACTCTCATTAATTTCTTCAAATACTCAATCTACAGATTGCATGCTACATTTATGTCTAACCATGTGCACATTTTTTGTTACTGTAGAATATGTCTCTGAGTGTTGTGTCTGATACAAGTAATTGTGCACAAAACAAATTATTCATATGGTAATAAGGACAAACAGTATGTGAGCCAGTTACTGTGATGGTCCCTTGGTCCTAGTTGGTAAACACGTCACATAGAGCAATGCACTGGTGGCAGATACGAGTGAGAAATGACCAGAGCTGAATAGATCAATTGAAAAAAGAGCAAAGAGAAAACAGGAAATTAATAAACCCGGCAAGTCAGGCAGTATGCAATCTGGATCTGTTGATGTATCTTGCCTGATCCTTTAGCTGTGTCACTTAAAGGAACAGCTGATTGGCCCTGATATAGTAACTGCCTAGAATGACTAGTGATGGTCATGCAGCAGACTTTTGTGTTGATAGATCCAACATTTACACAACATGAACTATAAGAAGTGACATAATGATGTGACACATTTGAGATGTCAAGGAAGTATCTGTTTTGTAATGGGAAGAAGTGTGATTACAGTAAACAGTTTCAGGCAGAATCTAGATTGCAACAGTTGTACAGAGATGAAGAGATTTTTGCCAGAGAGAGTAGCGTGGATAGCTGCATCAAAAACTTTTTGCAGTGGAGACCACAACAACTCCAAAAATTTGTTAAACTGAAACTTTCATGTACAGTACTCTACATGGATTCTGCAAGCAGCATTCATGTAAAATTTAACTTGCTCTGTTTGTCCATTACATTCAGAAGCGGTACTCACTGATGACCACATTGATGCCATGTTTCCTGATTTCTGGAAGACACTATCACACAGCAAATAACTTATGAGCTTACTGAATAATGAACTAGATTTGTGACTAGACTGAAGAATTCTCATTAATAGAGCTCAAGTATACCAGTGTTCACAACAGAGAATCTTATTCTCAAAACTCTCAAAAAGTAATCTGACACTTTGGGACCATTTTCACTTACTTTTGCTGTGTGTACTACCTTCTTTCATGGTGTGTCCCACCTTCATACAACCGGAACTACAACTTAACAGACCTGTATTACTTCTTGTCGGATATGTATGTCAGAGAAAGATCCTGATGATAAAAAAATCTAGGAAATTTGAACTTACAATACAGAGATTTTCCAGCAGTTTTTTCCCCCTCCCCCGTGCAACATTTATGGGTTGAACAGGAGGGGAGGGGAGAGGACAATACTGGTATGTGATGTACCCTCTGGCCAACCCATAAAATAGGTTATAACATACATGTTTAAATGTAAGAAAATGTGCAATCACTGCTATATGCACCATTGATATCTTCAACAACTAATAGAGACTTTATGTGCTTACATTATATACATTACATACAAGGTGCTTTATAACCTCCTAGCTTAAAGTGCAGGATATTAACAAGTATGTAATTTTCTGGCTGTGAACCATATTATAAGCATTTCAAACTGATTCAGGAAGGAAAGGAGCATTGTGACACCACTTTCCTCATGTTCACAAATTGTAATTTTGCTCATTTTTTAGGCAGCATATTGTAACCTATAGTACCCAATATGAGATATTTGAACTGGAAATTACTCAGAGACAAATATATCACAGATGCAATATTGTCTAGCCATAAAAAATTAATATTGTTTTGTAGAGATACTGAAGAACGAACAGCAGCTGCACAACGCGATTCCGGTAGACGGCTTGGAGAACGGATCACAGATACCACATTTTGGAGAAATGCACTTTCAACTGAGCTGGAACGCCTTCTTGCTGAAAGCAACCTTCTTCAAGACAAACGGAAAGATCTGGAAAAGTCTATACAGGACATTGAGGGCCCTCACCACATTGCACAGGAATGCCTGTACCAGAGGGAAAACAGAATTGGTTGGTGACAAAAATGAAATGTAATTTATGTAATGCTTAATATGAGTTTTCTAGGGGTGCAGATTAATATGATACAGTTTATAAAACTGAACCAATTCATTAAACTGAATTTTAACTGATTGAACTGATGGATATAGAAGCATATTACTGTACAGTATACAGATGTAAATGACAAGTAATATGATACTGGAATTAAATATAATCTTAAACACAACAATAAATATGAGTAAGTACAAGAATGATGTATACATCATACATTCATTCATGTTTTGTATATCTCATTGAGAAGGAGAACCTTTAGGGGTGTGGAACAAGTCTAGGTGTACATTAATACAACACAAAAACATCATGGAAACTTAATCCATGTACTGAACTATCAATAAACTGTCACTATACTAGTTAATGCAAGTCATGCTTATGCAATCTTAAGTTTAACCAAGTAAACTAGTAAAACCAGCCTCCCGTGAAAGGAACTGCTGTCACCTCAGTTTTACTTTAGCTGTGTTCATCTGCTATTAATAGACTAATATTTATGAGATTACTATGGGATTTTACAAGGAAACCTTTTTTACATCTATAAATACTTGTTTGTATTTAAATCAAACAATGGAAAATCCAAGATGGAATGTAACAATATTATGAGATAAAGCAGAGATGCATAGTTGCAGATAAGCACAACAAAAAGACTATCAAAATTATAACTTTCAACCATTAAGGCCTTCATTAACAATGGACACACATGCGCACACACACTCACGCAAACGCAACTCACATACATGTGTGAGTCGTGTCTGTGAGTTGCATTTGCCTGAGTGTGTGCGTGTGCGTATGTGTGTCTATTGTTGATGAAGACCTTAATGTTTGAAAGCTATAATTTTGAGAGTCTTTTTGTTGTGCTTATCTGTGACTCAGCATCTCTGCTATATGGTGAGTAGCAACTTTCCTAGTTATATTTGTACTTAGTTCTGTTTATTGTACATTATTACTTACCATTCTGCTTTATGACATACACTGCTACTTGCAATATAGCTAACAGAACTTTTCATTCTGCTGATGTAGATATTCAGATAATGTGTAGAAAGAGTAGCTAATCAGATCTTCTTCTTTTTTTTTTTTTTTTTTTTTTTTTTTTTTTTTTTTTTTTTTTTTCAATCTGTAAATTGGTTGGCAGCGATTCTGATACTTCATTTCCCCATGTCCTCTGAAAATGTCTTCAGTTCTGAATATGATGTCAGTTTAAGATCTTGTTTTATCTGCAGGATATAATTTTAATTTCCTTTTGAACTGGTGCAGATTTCCAATTTCTTGCTTTATGCTCAGTGGGCACTCACTGAATATCTTTCTGCTCCATTCTGAACACTGGGGATGGAGCGAAAATCTGCATGAAAATTATTTTGTTGTCTTGTACTGTGATTGTATGTATCACAGTTCATTTGAAACAGATTTTTATTATCAGCAACAAAAAACACCTGGGTGATGTGAGAGACTTTAAAGATCCGTAAAGGGACTTCTGCAAGATGTATGGTTATCTGCTTTACACACTGTTCTTATTGTTTGCTTCTTCTAAACAAACAATTTATTTACATTGTGTGTACTGTCCCAGAAGATAATTTCATGAGACAACAAGGAATGAAAATATGGAAAATAAGACAATGCTCTTGTCTTTACGTCAACACAGTAAGAGATGCTTCCAAGTGCATAACAGTCTGAACTGAGCTTTTTTATTAGTTTATCCGTGTGTTGCCCCATTTTAAGTTGTTAACCAGCTGACTCCTTAAGGAATTTCACACACTGTGCTTCAATCAACGTATGAACATTAATGTCTGCTTCTGGTACTAGATGGTGATCATTGCTAATTTGAAGTGGCATAATAGAGTCTTTGTGAGTCTAACGCTGAAAACTGTTAGCTGCAAACTGCATGTAGGCCTGTTCAGCTGTCACCTGAGGTGTGTCTGCTAGAACTTAGTTTGGACACGTGATTAAAATTCATGTGTTATCAGCAAATATTACAATTTTTGAACTGCGTTGTTAAGTTTGTAGGTTAGAAACAAGATCGAGCCCTGTACTCTCATTCTGAGGTTATTTTCATGACTGAGATACAATCTGTTTATGAGAATCCCTGCTATCAGTTATGGAGACATTATTCCGACCCTACAGGAGGGCTGATTTTAATGCCTTAACACTTCAGTTAGCTAAGTAGAATTTTATGATCCACACAATCAAAGGGTTTGGTGAGGAGAAAATATCAACAGCTTAACTCTGCTAGCACTTTATTTGTCAGGCCTAGTATTGCTTTCTGTGTAGAGAATCCTTAACAAAAGCCAAACTGAGAGGCAGTTAGTAAGTTCTGATCTGTTAAATGAATCGGTATTCTCTCATAGGCCACTCTCTGAAACACTTTTGAAAAGAATGGAAAAAGTGGTATGCCAGTAGGTCTATAATTAGAAGTAGTTTGCTTATCTCCAGTTTTGTAGGAACGTATTTCTGCATCATATTTAAGTCTGTCAGTAAATATCAACTGATTACAAGGATAGCTTAAGGGTCAGTCAGCACAAGATATTAATATTCTGCTAGAAACAGCACCATAGCCACCAGAGTTACTACACTTTAGTGATCTAATTAATTCTATAGTCGCCCTAGGGGTTGTATTTTTGAAACTAATGATTGTTGGTAGTACATGCAATGTAGCGCAAATAAATCTAATACATGTATATTTGATTGTTTATTACTGGGTGCTGTGTTTGCAGCCACTTTGAGGAACCAATCAATGAATTTTGTAGCAAGCAATTTGGAAGTGCCTTAATGTTTGGCAGGACCTGGGGGCTCAGTTTCATTTGGATTTTTAATTTGGTTTTCTTCTTGTTCAGTAATGTTCCAAACAATTTTTTCTGTACTCTCTGAGTGTTTTAATTTTTGAGCATAGTGCATGAGTTTTACTTTGTGTAATAACAGTGTAGGATTTGACAATACTGTGATAATTATGTTTCAGATCTTGACTACTGCTCTTTTTCTGAATTGCATACAGCTCTCTGTTTCTAGCACAAGGTAATTTAATTTTGGGAGTTACTTACCCCTTATCCTTGCTTCTGTTGAATTTTGCCCTTATTTGCTTTAGGGAAAAATAATACCCAGGATGCTGCATGAATATGTTTAAGAAAAAGTTAAATTTTCCATCACGACTTCTAACACTTTAGACGACAAGAATCGATGTGAAGTTGGATTGCAAAATTCACACCTCTCTCACCTCAGTTGACTTACTAGGTAAGCACAGCCGTTCTTCTTTTCTGAATTGCCAGCTACGTCGATCTCCAAAAACGTCTTCTTAGAAGAATACTGCTGGTTAATGGAATTTATCAGACTCTCTCTCTCTCTACTCGTGAAATAAGTGGATACTCGCAGAATACTTTTAGTTTAGTCTTGGTATATTTCAACTTCCACAGAGCACAAATTCACCATTTCTCACATAAATATTCGAAAGTTTGCAAGTCAACTGATTTATCTCACATTAGACTTGATTAAATACATTTACAATAGCATTGGTTCAACAACCACATAATTTATGAACATGTCTTGCTTCTAGCAAGTCCAACACATGAGTTACTTAAAAGTCTAATCTCATTTCTTCATTGTCCTTAACAATCATCACAGTCACTAAACCAGCAAAGAATAGTACAGGCTCTTCTCTACACATACACTGAAACTCTGTGGATTGTACAACAGGTACTTGTTGGCCGCTGCGTCCACATTTTGCTCATGACTGTTTTTAGACCTGCACACGCAAACATGCTATGCACAGTAGGTCGTATTCATCTCTCTCACACTTCTATTTAAAATATTGTGGGTTTGAGACAGAGGAAGGCCAAGTGGTTCTAGAATTTACGTGGAAATCCTCAAAGCACTACATACTATCTGCCTACTCCATAAATTTCTCCCCCAAATCATTCCCATAATTTCTATCTAAACACTGTGAGTAAATCATTATTTATGATTCTGTGACACAATACTTTTCTACTATGATCTGTAACAAACTAGTCAGTAACAACAAACATAATGTAATTGAATAGATAAGAAATTTACTCACCAAGTGACAGCAGGAAAACACATATATAAAAAAGGTTTTACTTATGCAAGCTTTTGGAGCTGGTGGCTCCTTCTTCTGGCATAAGGGTTGAAGAGGAAGTAAGAAGGATGAAGGGAAAGGAACTGGAGAGGCTTAGGGCAAGGGGTGGAGTTCGGAAACGTCACCCAGAACCGCGGGTCTGAGGAGACTTACTAGATGAGATAAGGAGAAAGGCATTTGTTTGGGGAGGAGATTTGTAGATTGTACCAACACCTTGACCCCTGAGGGAAGAGAATAGTGTCAGCAAGAAAGAAGAAAACCTCAAGGTAAAGGGATCCTGGATTCCTGTGCTGCAGCGAACGGCTGTTGCAAGTAACAAGAGGAGAACCGCACTGGAAATGACCACAAAAAAGCCGCTGGACTCTTATGCATCAGGCGCATATGATCTGCGTCTGCGAACTCGGCTCCAGTCCACCACCAGCAATGGACGGTGAAACTTTGACGATGCCAGCCACTAGTGCTGACAAAATGTCAGAAAAATCATTAGACAAACGTTGGCCGATGGACCCGAGACAAAAGTTGGCAGTTTGCCAACAAGTGTCCCCAAAAGACGTAACAATTTTATATTATGCTTCTATGGAGAGGAGATTTGCTGATTGTACTGATGCCTTGACCAACGATGGGAGAGAATAGCTTCAACAAGAAAGAAGAAAGCCTCAAGGATTCCCATGCTACAGCAAATGACTATTGGAGCTAGCAAGAGGAGAACCGCACTGGAAATGATTGCAGAAAAGCCCTTGGACATTAGCACGCTGTGTACATATAATCTGCGGCCACAAGCGTGGCTCCAGTCCAATGCCAGCAATGAAGGGTGAAGCTTTGACAATGACAGCCACTCGTGCTGACGAAACGTCAGAAAAATCATCAGACAAACGTTAGCAAAAGAGCCTGGGACAGAAGCCAACAGGCTGTTTGTCAACAGCTGGTCCTGAAAGCCTTAACAATTTTGTATAAACATTATTGTTCTCATTGAACATATAAAGATCTTTATTCAAAGAGATATTGTTTAAAATATGTCATATAATGTAAAATTTTCAATATGATGAATCCCAGAATTGAGTTAACACAAAAATAACTCAATGAATATGGACAGATAAACAATTTCCAGTGTGGGGCACACAGAAGGCATTAAAAACTCATTTTGGAAGACAGATGGGCAAACATAACGCAGCACTGATGAGTTAATAAAACGAGAGCTATGAATTAACATTTTAGTATTTTTTATCACAACCAGCAAAACTTTTGAAAAAAAGTGAAAGGAAAAGAAGAAGGAGGAGAACTGTCAATATCATTATAATAATGTGAAACCAAATGAGACATTTACAAAGATGTTACATCTGGAAAATCATTGTTTGGAAATTCCACAAGTAAAACAACACATACTGAGAAGTGCAAAATTATACGTTATTCATGTGAAGCTAGTAAAAGGAAAATGATGGTGGTTGTATGCACAAAAATTTTAGTGATATAGTAGACCAGGAGCATTTCTCTGAAATGTTTTGCATATAGTCATCAAACTATTGTCTTTAATGAATGCGCAGTGGGGAACTCTTGAAATGTTATGTCCTACTAGAGTACATCGAGATGCACAAGCTTCTGGCAGTGCACAAGCCATGAAAAGGAAATATTGTAGATTTAACAAAATATTTTGAAAGACGTGTGTAAATTTTAATACAGTGAAAATGAAAATGGATTTATTTTATGAAAGTGTGCAGTAAAAATGGTAGTAAAATTGGTAACCAAACATATTGCAGAAACCTCTTCAGAGACCTCAAAATTCTCAGACTGATGTATCAATGCATTTACTTCCCAACAGTATGTCTGGTTAATAATAAAGTGAATTTATTGCATACTACAAAATTCACAACCTCAATACTAGAAGAAAAAATTATTTCCATATAGACTATTTGCCATTGCCTCCAGTTCAGTGCAGAAAATGTTAAACAGGCTGACAGCAGACATCAAGTGAAAAACTAGAAATCCACCAAATATTTAGAAACAAAGTTGAAAAAAACCCTATTAGCCATTTATTCTACAATTTATCATAATATGCAAGTCAGGGATTCAAATTTCAGTTAACATGAATGATCATATTCAACAAGTTTTAACATTTCTACTATACAGAAACATGATAGTGTTCTCTGAATCAGTATAAGTTATAAATATTTAGGACAAATTAGTAGATAAAAAGAGCGGCACAGTAGGGTAAGAGGAAGAGCGATGTGTGTGTATGCGTGTGTGTGAGTTTGTTTTCCCCCCAAAGTGCAACTGATTCTCAGTAATTTGACACTTGATAATTTAAAACTCTCAGTAAATTGAAATTTTTCCCTGAACCCTTCAAAAATTTGAAAAAAAAAAAAAAAAAAAAAAAAAGGATGTGTTTTGACTCCGTCAGTAATTTGAAGTCATAGTGGTGAAGGAATCTCACCAACACTTTGTAATTTGAAGCCAGGACTGTCAATAATTTTAAGTCCAGACTTCTGTGCTTCTCACTGAAGTCTTCCTATTCTAATTTCCAGTTATAAACTCAGACCATCTGTCATTTGTTCACCCGGTCTGTATCCTATCGAGTCTGCAGTCTGCCTTTGCACTGTGTTGGATTGTTTCTGTGTTTAGAAACTGCAAAATGCCTTGAGTGCTAGAAGGAACAACTGTCTTATCAGTTAATGAAAGGATGTTTGTTATTGAAGATAGTGTCACGGAAGTGTCTCACTGTTTCCATGGGTTGTTTCAAGTTGAAGGAAAAACTTAAGTCTTTTGCTCAGTGTCTCAGGATTGAAGGATTCGCGGCAAATGATGAGCAGCTCCCAAATTTAAAAAAAGAAAATCATGCCATCATGTTAAAGAAAAATCTGTGGAAAGTGCAGCATGGACAGTTCCCTTCGTATTGAATGGTTTGATGAACTAAAACAACTTTTGAATGGCTATGACCTACACAACATGTTCAAAGCAAAAACAAAACCTGTTGTTTTTTTTCCACACTGTAGCTTTCAAAGACAAAAAGTGTCATGGAAGAACATTGAGCAAGGACAAGAAAAGAAAATCATGCCATCATGTTAAAGAAACATCTGTGGAGAGTGCAGTGTGGACAGTTCCCTTCGTATTGAATGGATTGCTGAACTAAAACAACTTTTGAATGGCTACGACCTACACAACATGTTCAACGCAAAAACAAAACCTCGCTTTTTTTTAAAAAATTATTATTATTATTATTATTATAATTGTCTTAATTTACTTTTAATCAGACTCTAATTTATTTGAATTTTTTCCCCTGTCCATCTTGACTATTTGAACCCATATTATTTTGTGCTCTTGGTAATTTGAACTTTTCTCTTGATCCTTTTTAGTTTCAGGTTATCAACTGTTGACATCTACTTTGCTATTAACTGCATAATATTCTCATTCATAACACATTAAAATGATATCATCCTAGAAGTAATTCCCATAATTGTTAATGTAAGGAGATTAGTACTAGTTGTAATTGATTGTTAGTATACTCTACAGAATTAAGCATTTAGTTGCTTGTACCTGTTAATGTATAACTTGACTTATTCCACATTCTTGAAGGCTCTCCTTTGTGATAAGATTTGTAAAGCATGATGTATGAATTAATGACATGGTGTGCTCCATGGAAGAGATGATGATTGTTCCTGTTTAACATTAATGCCGTAGTAGATAATGTTAGTTAGAGTTATATATTTTTCAGATATGATTTGGTTATACAGGGCTATTACAAATGTTTGAAGCGATTTCATAAATTCACTTTAGCTCCATTCATTGACATATGGTCACGACACACTACAGATACGTAGAAAAACTCATAAAGTTTTGTTCAGCTGAAGCCGCACTTCAGGTTTGTGCCGCCAGAGCGCTCAAGAGCGCAGTGAGACAAAATGGCGACAGGAGCCGAGAAAGCGTATGTCGTGCTTGAAATGCACTCACATCAGTCAGTCATAACAGTGCAAGGACACTTCAGGACGAAGTTCAACAAAGATCCACCAACTGCTAACTCCATTCGGCGATGGTATGTGCAATTTAAAGCTTCTGGATGCCTCTGTAAGGGGAAATCAACAGGTCGGCCTGCAGTGAGCAAAGAAACAGTTGAACACGTGCGGGAAAGTTTCACGCATAGCCCGCGGAAGTCGACGAATAAAGCAAGCAGGGAGCTAAACGTACCACAGCCGACGGTTTGGAAAATCTTACGGAAAAGGCTAAAGCAGAAGCCTTACCGTTTACAATTGCTACAAGCCCTGACACCCGATGACAAAGTCAAACGCTTTGAATTTTCGGCGCGGTTGCAACAGCTCATGGAAGAGGATGCGTTCAGTGCGAAACTTGTTTTCAGTGATGCAGCAACATTTTTTCTTAATGGTGAAGTGAACAGACACAATGTGCGAATCCGGGCGGTAGAGAATCCTCACGCATTCGTGCAGCAAATTCGCAATTCACCAAAAGTTAACGTGTTTTGTGCAATCTCATGGTTTAAAGTTTACGGCCCCTTTTTCTTCTGCGAAAAAAACGTTACAGGACACGTGTATCTTGACATGCTGAAAAATTGGCTCATGTCACAACTGGAGACCGACAGCGCCGACTTCATCTTTCAACAGGATGGTGCTCCACCGCACTTCCATCATGATGTTCGGCATTTCTTAAACAGGAGATTGGAAAACCGATGGATCGGTCGTGGTGGAGATCATGATCAGCAATTCATGTCATGGCCTCCACGCTCTCCCGACTTAACCCCATGCGATTTCTTTCTGTGGGGTTATGTGAAAGATTCAGTGTTTAAACCTCTACCAAGAAACGTGCCAGAACTGCGAGCTCGCATCAACAATGCTTTCGAACTCATTGATGGGGACATGCTGCGCCGAGTGTGGGAGGAACTTGATTATCGGCTTGATGTCTGCCGAACCACTAAAGGGGTACATATCGAACATTTGTGAATGCCTAAAAAACTTTTCGAGTTTTTGTATGTGTGTGCAAAGCATTGTGAAAATATCTCAAATAATAAAGTTATTGTAGAGCTGTGAAATCGCTTCAGTCATTTGTAATAACCCTGTATATGAGACTGTTTTATCTGAAAAAAGTTGGTGTAACATCCAGTTAAATCTTGATGTACAATATCAGTGTGGTACAAATTATAGCAGCTGGCACCTTAATGTAGAGAAATGTACATTGTGCTTTTCACAAAATATAGTAAATGATTAATGTGAGGACACTAGAATCAGTTGTGTCTTAAAAGTACTTGAGAAGTACAATGTGCAGAGGTTTGAATTAGAGTGATTATATTAATAAATTATAAGGTACAACTGCTGCCCATCACTATTCTTCAGAAGTTGAAATTTTTAGTACTGCTCATTGACACATATAAAAGTAAAAGTGATATCCCTATCTCAGCTTTCAGAACTGTTAATTCTTTCCTTAGGAGGTAGAAGGGATAGTTTGAGGAAAGTTAAAAAGGAAGGGCAGGTCACTCAGACCCCAAGATTATAGTGACCCACCTGTAATGAGGAAGAGTGTAGACAAAGGTGAAGGGGGAGGTGTCAGGGAGTGTAGAGGTCCTCCTAACCTCTCTCATTACTTGCACAGCTAACTGCTAGGAGTATCTATTCTGATCAAACAGCATCTATCCTGGCTCAAGGATTTCCAATGTGTTCCCTAGGCCTGTACGAGCACCATTCTAAAGACAGAGATGCAGAATAAATACAATTACAGATGAAACAGCCATTACAAAATGAAGTACTGCAACTCGCAGAAATCCATGGATATTAAAGGAAATACTTTTAGTGTCTCCTGTAAGAACATCAACAGCCTCATTAATTAGATTGATGAACTTCTCAATTCATGCAGCAAAATAAAAGGATAAATACCACATCAGCAGACATTTTGTGCGTATTATGACATGTAAATCACTGAAATTAAACAGATTCACCTTGGTAGATACCGATAGAAGCTAATATCATACTACTACTTGCTATTATAGCTCTAATAAAAAAAGAGGAGGTAACTAGGGTTAACTATATATGCAAAAAAAAGTGGAATTAACTCTCAGGCCATTCAGGTTGTTGAATATTGTGTTGAGCAACTCTTTGAATGTTGTGCCACAATAGTTGTACTGACAACCATCTGGGTAGGCAAACACATTAGCGCACATCACTTATGGGACTTGGGGAGACTTGCCTGCCCTGGATCAAATCGGCCCAGTGGATTAACACCAAGGGCCAGTGTGCTGGCCAGCCTGGATGTGGTTTTTAGGTGGTTTCCCACATCCAATTAGGTGAATACTGGGTTGGTACCCATGTCCTGAGTCAGTTACACAATTTGAAAACAGTCAAAAACATTTTCACACTTTCACTTTGGATGACACTATCACAGACAGATGGGGTACATAAATTTCATCTGGGTAGGGTGGGGTGGCAGGAAGGGCATCTGGTCATCCTTTAGCACTAACACAGCCAAATCCAGATTAACATGTCGACTCTCGGAAAGTATGGGATAAGGACAGGAAAAATAAGATGCAGACTTAGCTAGAAAATCTTTTTTTTTCTTTCAAGGCCTTAACACTGATTTGTTGTCTTACTGTATTTATTGATGGCACCTAGAGTTGTTGACATCCAACTGTGGATAATTTTCAACATTAAAATTCTCTATAATTGTTGAAAGACAGAGTGAAAAACCCATTGTCAATATGTATGTAAACCCAACATTCTTCAGTGTTTTAGCATTATTAAATAATAAACAAAAACACATCCAAATGAAATTTGTCCCTCACAAAGAATATATGGCACGATGGCCAACCAAATTCAATGATTAATTCATCATAGAGGCTGCAAATATTGCCCCCTCAAGTAAACAACCAGAGATACATTACATTTACTTGTGCAGACACTGCCTGCTCCACCAACAGAGATTTATTTAAAAAATACAACCCTTAAGCAGATTAAAAAGTTTACCAGGTCCCTAAAAAGTAGCAGTTGTTGTGACTATGGTAGTATATTTTGAAGAATTAAAAATCTTTTGCTCATGTGATAAGTTCACCCATATCTTTGTAATCAGTCAATAACTCAGGGCATGTTTCATGACAGACTTAATTACGTTGCAACTTTCATCATAAGCAAAGCTAGCCTAATTACATATTTATTTTACTCCATCCACTCTTTTCAAAAGTGTTTGAAAAAGTGACCTGTAGTGAAATATTAACTCACTTATCTGATGAGAACTTGTTAACTTCTTCTTAGTTTGGCTTTCTCTGCAAATTATTGTAGTCAGGAAAGTTCTGTTAGCTAAATGGCAGTATTTGTTATAAAGCTGCATGAAAAGTAGTAACATATTGTAATGAGAGCTCTGTATTAAAAGATGTAAGTAACAGTATCTTTGAAAACTACAAAAGTAATCAAGTTAATGTGAAGCTATCAACAGGAGATAAACAGCAGCTATTTAGTATAACAGAGAAAACAGCAGTGTTTTTCAAAATAGCAGCTTTATTTGTGACTTGATTAAATTTAGCCAGCAGGGATAGTAAATATGAATAACTTTAAGTGGTATGGTGATTATATGTTGTTTATACAGTATACTCAGTTAATTGGTGTACCTTTTGTTAATATATGTCTAACTCCACATCCCTGAAGGTTCTCCTTCTTGGTGGGATGTACAGTGCACAATGGTTGGATGCATGGATGGATGAATGAATGAATCTTTATTGGTGTCTCTTCTTCTTGTCTTATTACTTACTGATCATCATTTCCCACCTTGCAACATCTCTCATTTCTGTTTCATTTTCCCTAGTCCATTAGTGTTTCTGACATCCATCAATAAACTCCCCCGTATTATTTCTCTGCCTGTGCATTTCCTTTGTTAAGCATTCGTAAAGGTCTTTGTACCAGAACAGTCTTCTTTATTTGCATCCATGCCCAGCATTAACTTGATTTGCAATTCAGATTCACAGAGTCACTCAATCTCACCTAATTAATTTTTATTAGACACATACCATGTGTCATTTTTTTAAGTTGACACATCTCTCTTCACAAATTCCTGCTACTCTCTGCTCCACCATGATTAATAAACAAATGGTATTTTACTGGCTCTTCCATCTACATACATTCTTTTAAAGAAGGTGTCTAATTGTGTTATTTATTATCTGTATCATGACATTTTTCTCTAATTTCTTGTCAGCACTATACCTGACCCTCAACAAGTTACACTTCCTGCATACTAGCCCAGCTGATTAATCTGTGCAACCCCTACATTTCATCAGAATCATCCTGTTAACAGTGTATCAGGAGTTCTGGTTTTGCTCCTCCATTGCTTTTCAGATCCATTCAAAATCCTAGCATTTTATATTCAGCCATATCTTACATTACCTTCTTATTCAAAAGTGATGATACAATCAAGATACTGAGGCAAGTATGTGGCCAACAGCCTTGATCAACTATCTGTCAACACTACCAAAAATCTGCCATAGTGACCCTGTAACAGATATTCTCGGTGAACTTGACAATTTTTTTAGCCAGGTGGATGTGTCGCAAGTGTTAATTACTGCCTTGATAAAACTTCTCACTATATTTAAACTGTGTGCTCTCAGCCCTTTCCAATTTCCTAATACACACGTTTCACAAACACATACTTTTTTGCAAACTGGCATTCTTTATCCTGGACACTTATCATTTTTGTGAGCACTTGTAATGTTATTAACTCCACTGAAATTAGTGGAGCAGTGCAGACAAACTCAGTGAAGGAGAAATCAGAAAAGGTACAGTGACATGCAACTATGCAAACTCTTCAGATATGCTGCACCCAAAATGTAATGAATACAAACTGACATTTGAAAATCTGTTCCAATCTATGACAGATTGTAATTTATCTGTCCCAGCCTGGAAAAATAGTTTAATCACTTACACTTTCCCTTCTCCAATTTAGCACTGTGTTTTTACTGGTGCCACATTATTACCATATCAGTATGACAGATTCACATCACATGCCCTCAATGTAAATCCTCATCAGCTTCATTTTTGGTGGCAAACAATTGTTTCTTTGAGAGAAAATTTACAAACATATTCAGTGAGTCAGCATTGGAAACAAAATAGTTTCTTCATCTGTGAACTATTGACTGCCTACAGTAGCCTTCCTTGGAGCAGTAAAATTGGCAGCCACAGATCTGGCGAAGGCTGAAGATGACATTTCATTCTATGAAATTGTGGTGAGAACAAAGTCGTGGTGAGCATGAATTACAAAATTTTGTAAAAAATATTGCTAAACTCAATTCTTGCTTTTCCAAACCTCAGTGCTCCTTTTCTGGTGTTGATCTTCACCTATTTGATAGCTTCACATTCCTGTGAAGACGAAACCGACCAAGCAGCAATATCTCTATTTTTCGACATGTGTCATTTTTTCAGAGTTAAACTTCCGCTGTTATGTAGGCTCTTTCAGTAAGTATAGTAGTAATACTGAAAATATTGTGGCATCTTTCATCTTTGATCATTTACTTTCCATTTATTTTATTCAAATTTAACTCTCTTGGTAGACTTCAGTTTCTGCTGCTGATCGATTTTTATTTTATATTCAATACCTGTACCCTGCATCTCTCATTTTTCCTATCTGTGAATTGACATTTCCTTCCTTTCACCATAATATACCATTTTCTTTTGTCTTTGTCATAGTGAAGAGTATTTGGAAAATTCTGAAAGCTCAAGATTCAGATGCATTTTTAAATTTAATGTCTCCTAGCAATAGTTCACCAACTGGTAAATAATAAATATTGCTTGACAAATGTTCTTTCATACCTAATTTTTCTCCTCATCGATGGCTTCTCATATATAGTTATTTTATTTTTGTGTCTCACACAGGGATTGATCTTGTTCATGATCAGGTTGAAAAATCACTCTTAAAAGAAGTTGAAATTCAAAGAAATTGCCGAGATCGCCTTAAGAGTATTCATGATAAAGTATGCCAACAGGTAAGTGCTAGTAAGCAGTTTCAAACATGAATGTTAATAACAATTTTAAAAAATGTGTGTTTTATCATAATTAAGAGAGTAATCTTGGTCCCCCCCCCCCCCCCCCCCCCCCCCATGAACCATGGACCTTGGCGTTGGTGGGGAGGCTTGCGTGCCTCAGCGATACAGATAGCCGTACCATAGGTGCAACCACAACGGAGGGGTATCTGTTGAAAGGCCAGACAAACGTGTGGTTCCTGAAGAGGGGCAGCAGCCTTTTCAGTAGTTGCAAGGGCAACAGTCTGGATGATTGACTGATCTGGCCTTGTAACAATAACCAAAACGGCCTTGCTGTGCTGGTACTGCGAACGGCTGAAAGCAAGGGGAAACTACAGCCGTAATTTTTCCCGAGGGCATGCAGCTTTACTGTATGATTACATGATGATGGCGTCCTCTTGGGTAAAATATTCCGGAGGTAAAATAGTCCCCCATTCGGTTCTCCGGGCGGGGACTACTCAAGAGGATGTCGTTATCAGGAGAAAGAAAACTGGCGTTCTACGGATCGGAGCGTGGAATGTCAGATTCCTTAATCGGGCAGGTAGGTTAGAAAATTTAAAAAGGGAAATGGATAGGTTGAAGTTAGATATAGTGGGAATTAGTGAAGTTCGGTGGCAGGAGGAACAAGACTTCTGGTCAGGTGACTACAGGGTTATAAACACAAAATCAAATAGGGGTAATGCAGGAGTAGGTTTAATAATGAATAGGAAAATAGGAATGCGGGTAAGCTGCTACAAACAGCATAGTGAACGCATTATTGTGGCCAAGATAGATACGAAGCCCACACCTACTACAGTAGTACAAGTTTATATGCCAACTAGCTCTGCAGATGACGAAGAAATTGAAGAAATGTATGATGAAATAAAAGAAATTATTCAGATTGTGAAGGGAGATGAAAATTTAATAGTCATGGGTGACTGGAATTCGAGTGTAGGAAAAGGGAGAGAAGGAAACATAGTAGGTGAATATGGATTGGGGGACAGAAATGAAAGAGGAAGCCGCCTGGTAGAATTTTGCACAGAGCACAACATAATCATAACTAACACTTGGTTTAAGAATCATGAAAGAAGGTTGTATACATGGAAGAACCCTGGAGATACTAAAAGGTATCAGATAGATTATATAATGGTAAGACAGAGATTTAGGAACCAGGTTTTAAATTGTAAGACATTTCCAGGGGCAGATGTGGACTCTGACCACAATCTATTGGTTATGACCTGTAGATTAAAACTGAAGAAACTGCAAAAAGGTGGGAATTTAAGGAGATGGGACCTGGATAAACTAAAAGAACCGGAGGTTGTACACAGATTCAGAGAGAGCATAAGGGAGCAATTGACAGGAATGGGGGAAATAAATACAGTAGAAGAAGAATGGGTAGCTTTGAGGGATGAAGTAGTGAAGGCAGCAGAGGATCAAGTAGGTAAAAAGACGAGGGCTAGTAGAAATCCTTGGGTAACAGAAGAAATATTGAATTTAATTGATGAAAGGAGAAAATATAAAAATGCAGTAAGTGAAACAGGCAAAAAGGAATACAAACATCTCAAAAATGAGATCGACAGGAAGTGCAAAATGGCTAAGCAGGGATGGCTAGAGGACAAATGTAAGGATGTAGAGACCTATCTCACTAGGGGTAAGATAGATACTGCCTACAGGAAAATTAAAGAGACCTTTGGAGATAAGAGAACGACTTGTATGAATATCAAGAGCTCAGATGGAAACCCACTTCTAAGCAAACAAGGGAAAGCAGAAAGGTGGAAGGAGTATATAGAGGGTCTATACAAGGGCGATGTGCTTGAGGACAATATTATGGAAATGGAAGAGGATGTAGATGAAGATGAAATGGGAGATACGATACTGCGTGAAGAGTTTGACAGAGCACTGAAAGACCTGAGTCAAAACAAGGCCCCCGGAGTAGACAATAGTCCATTGGAACTACTGACGGCCGTGGGAGAGCCAGTCCTGACAAAACTTTACCATCTGGTGAGCAAGATGTATGAAACAGGCGAAATACCCTCAGACTTCAAGAAGAATATAATAATTCCAATCCCAAAGAAAGCAGGTGTTGACAGATGTGAAAATTACCGAACTATCAGCTTAATAAGTCACAGCTGCAAAATACTAACACGAATTCTTTACAGACGAATGGAAAAACTAGTAGAAGCCAACCTCGGGGAAGATCAGTTTGGATTCCGTAGAAACACTGGAACACGTGAGGCAATACTGACCTTACGACTTATCTTAGAAGAAAGATTAAGGAAAGGCAAACCTACGTTTCTAGCATTTGTAGACTTAGAGAAAGCTTTTGACAATGTTGACTGGAATACTCTCTTTCAAATTCTAAAGGTGGCAGGGGTAAAATACAGGGAGCGAAAGGCTATTTACAATTTGTACAGAAACCAGATGGCAGTTATAAGAGTCGAGGGACATGAAAGGGAAGCAGTGGTTGGGAAGGGAGTAAGACAGGGTTGTAGCCTCTCCCCGATGTTGTTCAATCTGTATATTGAGCAAGCAGTAAAGGAAACAAAAGAAAAATTTGAAGTAGGTATTAAAATTCATGGAGAAGAAATAAAAACTTTGAGGTTCGCCGATGACATTGTAATTCTGTCAGAGACAGCAAAGGACTTGGAAGAGCAGTTGAATGGAATGGACAGTGTCTTGAAAGGAGGATATAAGATGAACATCAACAAAAGCAAAACAAGGATAATGGAATGTAGTCTAATTAAGTCGGGTGATGCTGAGGGAATTAGATTAGGAAATGAGGCACTTAAAGTAGTAAAGGAGTTTTGCTATTTGGGGAGCAAAATAACTGATGGTGGTCGAAGTAGAGAGGATATAAAATGTAGGCTGGCAATGGCAAGGAAAGCGTTTCTGAAGAAGAGAAATTTGTTAACATCCAGTATTGATTTAAGTGTCAGGAAGTCATTTCTGAAAGTATTTGTATGGAGTGTAGCCATGTATGGAAGTGAAACATGGACGATAAATAGTTTGGACAAGAAGAGAATAGAAGCTTTCGAAATGTGGTGCTACAGAAGAATGCTGAAGATTAGATGGGTAGATCACATAACTAATGAGGAAGTATTGAATAGGATTGGGGAGAAGAGAAGTTTGTGGCACAACTTGACCAGAAGAAGGGATCGGTTGGTAGGACATGTTCTGAGGCATCAAGGGATCACCAATTTAGTATTGGAGGGCAGCGTGGAGGGTAAAAATCGTAGAGGGAGACCAAGAGATGAATACACTAAGCAGATTCAGAAGGATGTAGGTTGCAGTAGGTACTGGGAGATGAAAAAGCTTGCACAGGATAGAGTAGCATGGAGAGCTGCATCAAACCAGTCTCAGGACTGAAAACCACAACAACAACAACAACAACAACAATCTTGGTCAAAGTCAGCAAATTCAGAACTCACAGTTTAGCTGTATTTTGCCCCTTATTTTTTTATGTGATTCAGCTGTTTGTACAATCGCTTCTAGTTTATATTGTTTCAGTGGCTTGCATGTCAAATTTAACTTTCATCATTTAATAAAAACTCTAGTTTTTAATGTCTTTTAATTAGTGGCGCACACACACAATAATTCGTGCATGAGGTGTAGTGTGAGACATAAATAAATTTATGATATTTGAAGTTGTACTGAATATATTAGTCCTAAGCAAATTCTGAACTATTAGTAAATCATAGATGAAAGAGGCAATCAATTAACAAAAAGACAAACAGCAAAAGATGCTGCAGGTGTGAAGAAAGAAACTATTAAATGGTATAAGGTGGTTATTAGAAAGAAAGCTAGAGTTGCAACAAAACAGTAATAGAAATGTACTGTAGCAGAATATTTTGAAGTAAACAAAACTGTTGGGAAATGTCAGTGGATGTGATAAAATACAATAAAAAATTTTGTAAGCAACAGTTGAGAACAAAAAAAAGTATAAAGGATACAAATTAAAAAAGATTGTGGCACAGTAACCAAAACAGAATGGAAGTTCTCTGAGCATTTAAAGATTTCATAAATTCTTTTTTGTAGTTGAAGAAATGAATCAGAAACATAGGCAGTCAATAACAAAATTACTGGTGTTCTGGAAACAATTCCAGAGGAAATGTGTAAAGCCATTTGAGATGTGATGAAAGGAAAGGTGCATGGAGGTTGTGGTGTCTCATTAGGAATGGTTAAAGCCTGAGGAAAGTAATAGAGAAGGAACTTGTGAAATTATTTAAAGTATGTCTGTGATGGAAGACAATTACTTACAACTGGAGCATTATTCTATCTCGTGAAAAAGGAGATGTACTAGACATAAAAAACTGTTGCTTCAACATATGTTAGTATACTGAAATTCTAAAGGATATACACTGTCCAGCCATTAATGTGATCACCTGTGAGAAGCCCAAATAACCACCTATTGTTGCAGACTTCTGTGAGATGTGTAGGAAGAGTGTCACTAAGGTTCTGGAAGGTACCAACAGGGATGTGGAGCCATGCTGACTCAAGTGCAGTGGCCAGCTGTGCTAGGTTTCTTGGCTGAGGATCCACAGTGTGAACAGTTCAATCTAAGTGTTCCCACAGATTCTTGATTAAGTTAAAACCTGGGGAGTTTGGTGGCAAGGAGAGTGCAGTAAGCTCATACAGGTGCTCTTCAAAACGTGTGAATACTGTGAGCTGTGTGACACATTGCATTGTCCTGCTGGTAGAAGCCATCGTGCCAAGGATGCCAGACTGCATGTAGGGATGGTCATGGTCCCTAAGGATAGATGCATACTTGTGTTGATCCATTGTGCATTCTAGAGTGACGAGATCACCCAGGGACTGCCATGAAAATGTTCCACAGACCACAATGCTTCCAGGGTTTTTGCTTCAGATGTTTCATTCCATACACGCCAACGGCTATCTGTCCTTCATAGCATAAAATGTGATTCATTTGAAAAGGCCTTCTATTGCCATTCGTCAGATGTCCAATTGTAGTATTGGTGTGCCAATTGTAGCCTTTGTTGTCGATGAACAACAGTCAGTGTCAGATTGTAGCCTTTGTTGCCAATGGACAGCAGTCAGTGTTAGTATATGAACCAGGCACTTGTTGTGGAAGCCCATATGCAGCTGCATTTACTGAAAGATCTTGAGGAGACACTGTTGGTAGCTCCTTGGTTCATCTGGGCAATCAGATACACAGCAACTGCATGTCTATTTGGCCATACACGTCTCCACAGCCATTGTTCACCCATGTCATCTATGGCCCGTGATACACCGCAGTAGCATTAACACTGGTGTTGGATAGCACCATTTTGCTATGCATGGCTTACTTTACCCAAGGTGGCATGTGAACAGTTTACAAACTTAGCCATTTCTGAAATGCTTCCGCTCTTGGCCTGAAAGCCAATGATCATGCCCTCTTGGATATCAGATAAATCATTCTGTTTCTGCCTTACAACAGTGACTGTGTCTCTCCAGCACAGTTTATGTATCCTCCATTGCTAGTGCTGCCACCTGCAATCAAATGGGTTCAAATGGCTCTGAGCACTATGGGACTCAACTGCTGAGGTCATTAGTCCCCTAGAACTTAGAACTAGTTAAACCTAACTAACCTAAGGACATCACAAACATCCATGCCCGAGGCAGGATTCGAACCTGCGACCGTAGCGGTCTTGCGGTTCCAGACTGCAGCGCCTTTAACCGCACCCACCTGCAATCTGTGAGTGGATCTTGCACATTAGCATTGAACATAGGCGGTGGTCACATTGATGTAACTGGGCCATGTATTCTTACATGCTACAGCTACCACTAGACTAAAAGAAGATTGAAAAATTCAGCCAAGATTTTTGAAAGAATTTTACTAAACTGAATAAGTGAAAAGATAGAAAAGGAGCTGAGTGAAGAACAGCATGGGTTAAAGGAAGAAGCATGATTGACCTGATATTTTCTATCCATCAACTAATGGAAAAAAGTTGGGAGTATAACAAAAGGGTGATAATGGTTTTTATAGACATAGAAAAGGCATATGACTCAGTTAACAGGGAAAGACTCTGGGAAGAAATGAAGAAGATAGATATAGAAGATGGAAACATTAATGTAATAAAGACAATGTACAGAGGACTCAATTATAGAACTAGAACACCATTGGGGAACTCTGAATACTTCAAGATAAGACAAGGACTTAAGCAAGGAAGTATTCTATCACTTGCACTTTTTAATGTTGTGATGGAGGGAATGAATAGGGCAGTTAAAGATATAGTAAAAGAAAAAGACAAAAAGATGATTTTTGCAGATGATATGGTAATATAACATTCATAAACTAAGAGCTTTTGAGTATGCAGTGGGGAGATGCATATTGAGAATTGGTAGGAGAGAGAGAAATGCAAACAAATGGCTCAGGGAATAGGCTAGATAAGAGTGAGACATAATTATGCCTGTCATGAAAATGAAATAAAGACGGATGGATTATTTAGCCAGACAAGCAAGTTGTTTACTGGATTGCAAGAGATAAGAATGGACTTATATTATGTAATGGAGGACAGGTAGCTGACATCAGAAAACAAAACATGAGCAACATTGATGTGTATAGTTGAAGATCAAAATTCATGGAAGTGTTTAGAGGAGAGGAGGCAACCTTTTGTCTAGTAATTAAGGTCAAATGGTTGATGATCATGATGATGGTAATGGTACTGAATTATCAAGTATTTGTATTAGTTGTGAAGATAATCATATTATAATCATTTTATACATTTTCTATGGTTTCTTAGTTGCTTCTGTAATCATGTAGATGTAGTTCTTCTTTGCAAAAACCAATAGGTAAACAACACAGATACCAAAGAGCAGGTTACAATGTCAAGAATTCAAATCAGCATATCTGGGAATAACAGGCAGAAATTTCAAAACTAGGTATAAAGAACACATATGAAGCTAGAAGTATGAAAGTAGCCATTGAACCTTTATTGAACATCTTACAAAATCTGGACAAGAACCATATAACATGAAATAGGATGTGAAAATTATTAGAGTGAACAGTTACAACAGAAAACTCCTAACATTCCAGAAAACTTTCACATACAAGGAACTCTTTCAATGAACTAAAGAGTAATACATAATTAAAATGAATGTAAGCTACAACAAACACAGATATAAAATATTATTGGACTAAATAATAAATTAATCCATCTCTCTCTCTCTCTCTCTCTCTCTCTCTCTCTCTCACACACACACACACACACACACAAAGCAAACAAACATCAAATTATGTATAGACACCACCACACAAACAAAAGACAAATGATAAATACTCGGTGACAGTTGTAACACTACACACTGTAAACTCACAGTCAACAACCAACAACGAAAAGTGGAAGTGGAGAGTTCAGGTAAATGTGCTAGAAAAAAACTTCAAAAATCTGTCGTCTAGAGTATGTATACCAACTAAATATGAGTCCAGGACAACACACATGGATTAATAACATCAGAAATGGTAAATAACACCAAATGCTGATTTAGCATCATGAAAGTTGTGCTGAAAAAGTTGTTTCTCACCTCAGAAAACAAGATAATAGCAAGAAAAAAAATGTAATGTACTAACATATATTACAGGCCACTGAGGATGCTTTGCAAATAAAAGAAGCAAAACATGTAAGGCACGAAACAAATTATCTTTCATTTAGTTTCAAAGATGGAATACATCTCCATGAATAAGCATATTGTTGTTACATTCAGCTACCAGGCACTGCCACACACCAAAATGTTTTGGAGCCAGGGTCATCCATCAGAATGTTCTGGAACCAGAGGACCTGAGTAATGAACCAGCTGAAATGTACAAGAAGGAATATAAATATATTTCAAGTTAATTAGTTTCTGATCCACAGATAATTTTACAGTGATATTAAATGTTGCATCTTAATTCAACAATGAAATATAATTAAAAGAAAAGAATAAAACACAGTTAAAGTTCAACAGATTTGTATGTCCAGGCAAATAATTCCTCACACATCTAGTTACACGAAGATTCGTACAGCATGTGCAATGCTCTTTTAAGTATTCCTACTTGCAGACAATATGAAGACTATGACAGTGTCCCTGCCTTTCCATTACATCCCATCAGCCCATGTTGTAGTGGGGTGGTGTTGCAGAACAGAGCAGTGCAGAGTATTGGACAGCCAGCATAGTGCTGCTTTGCAAGTAGATATAGTGGGCAAGGGAACAACATGTCACACATGTGGTAAACCACTGAAATTGTGAGAGGAATTACGAGTAGGAAGAGTTATTCTCTGCAGCTACTTTGAGTGCTGAAAAATAATACTAGCAAAAGATAATAAATCATTATCCATAGAACAGTGCTGTTAGAGTTTATCATTTTCATCAATGCATATCAAAGAGAAGATTGAGAGAATGATATGTCCAGCAAAACAGAATTAACTAGTAGAAAAATTGAGCCTTTCATCATTTGCCCAGTTGAGTTTTGACAATGCTTCAAGATGTCATTGACCATGTTTGACTGCATCTCACAGTATGAGGCACTTACCTCGTCTTGTATGAGATGTTCCCCGGGAGGGGGAGGGGGTGGGGGTGGACTGCTGTGGCCTGTTGTAGGGTTGTGAGCCACTGAGGCCTATGGTGGGATGAAGTCTCTCCATCATTTCTATCTCCCTGGTTTAATACATACATACTTAATTTAATTAGCCCTGAAGAACATTTAGCAAATACCCAATTCATTTAAAATGCATTGTTATTTGGTAATACTCCAAGCAATTGCAAATGCTTGTGGCAAGTTCACTGTAAGCAGTGTAGGAAGACATCTAGAACAGTGTGATAGTGGTTGTTTGTAATTTTGAAGTGTATTTCACTTGATGCAAGAAGGAAAGCTGATATAGTGCTAGTCTCTCTGTTACCACAAATGCCAGTTTTACTGCTTTACATATTCACTAGAGATGAGGCATATCTGCAGTTAAGGCAGTTGTTCAAATAAATGTTCTTTTACTGAATGACAAAAAATTGAATATGCTTTTGGAATAATGAATGCTATTACATGTATTTATATGCTTGCAAATGTAATTATTACAAAAAAAAACTAAACAGTGGCAGTCCAAGCATCACCCGTAATGAATTTGTACATAGCTACCACACAAGACAAATAAATGATAGACACGTACAGCAGACAAACACAGTGCTATTACAGAAAGGCATACTCCACCCTGGGATCAAATTGTGCAATGCACTACCCAAATCCATAAAAATAACATGGACTTAAAAAAGTCCAAATCAACTGTGGAGGATTACTTGGTTGAGAACTGCTTCTATACAGTAAGGGAATACCTGGAAAAACAAAACTTCCTCACCGATTATGAATGTTTTTATAAAATGTGTGGAGTAAGACAGTATTGTATGATTTTATCTTTTGCTAAAATGATGTATGAAAAAAGAAAACAAGTCGAGGAATGTGTATTGTAATTAATGAACAGTCCATTACATTTTGTACACTGAACAGTCCTAGATTCACAGGACCAATATGTAAATAAATAAATAAATTGTAAGTGGAGAACACTTCAATATGCAATAGAAACTTTGCCACAATGTGCTGAACATTTTGTGAAATGTGTGTGCACTCTGCAAAACACTGTTATCGGCCTAGAAGAATCCCTCAATGTGCAGTGGAAATCAAGAATTGCATGCAATTTAGCATCCGACAGGGTGATACTTAAACAGAGCTTTGAATAAGGCTATCCAAAAAAGAGATCCATGCAAACTTTCTGTAACACAATGAAGTATGGTTTTCATTTGGTTGTTAGTTGTGTTACTTTGCACTTTATTATTGGCTGTCATTTTGAGCCAATAAAAGAAATAAAAATGTTAAGTAAATGTAAAAGTTTATCACTGTAACATAGTGTGTAACTATCTGACTACCTCATCCCATAACTTGTTCAAAATGAGTCTTTGATGATGATTTTTACAGTGGACAAGGGCACCAAGTAAACATATTTGATACCAGCATGTCCACTGATGCAATTTTTAACAAAACTGCAAGTGAAAAACAAGCACAACAACAATGCCAAACCTATCTGATGCTGCTACCTGTAGCAGTAGTCTGATGCTGCTGTGGTTCCCAAGCTCTTCCAGAGTTACTCAGACACAATGGTCACAGCTCGTCAGGCAGACATGTTTGATCCCTTCAATGCTGATTTATTTCATCAATGGTGTACTGCTCTGATCACACACACACTGGTCACTCTGCACTGTTGCACTATAACTGCAGCCTTATGCTTTCAAATTTGGCAGAATAACTTGATACCGCATCCCTCCTTAATGAAGGATATGTTGAGCTTCAAAAGGTGGAAGGAGGTTAGTGTTTTATGACTGATCCTCCCAGTGGCATGCATTGATGTGGAAGCATAATGCAGAATCACAGAGGTATTTTATAGTTCATGTATGTGATGTATTTATCAATCCATATTTTGTGTTCTCTGAATAAGCCATTACCATATACTATGATAATATCAGAGACATGCTCGTGCTGTCTATTTTAGATAAGTTAGCAGTAATTATATTTGTATTCTTGTTCAGCACTTTATTGTACAATTGGATTTCCTGGTACCCAAAGACAGTTTTGAGTTTCTTATTTGTTTTTTACTAGCGATCTGCCCTGGCATCACATGGGCAGCGCCAAATATCTATGGTCAGACGACTTATCTGGCCTAGTGATAATTTTGTTTATGGGCCACTGCATAGAGTTTTAAATAAAATTCAGAGAACAACATTAGGTAACTGAATATCATCATGTTCATACAACTTAAGCAATGTAAGCAGCATGGGCCATAAAAGTTCTTAAGAGGCATGAATGTTACCTGTTCCATATTTAGGAGTGTGGGGTGTGACTTCTCATCTCAGCATCTCAGTGATGAGAACATATCACGATTTAATTAATCCATTTACAACCAGTATCAGTATTCTATACAAATCATGGGTGTAAATATGTGTGTGAGATTGGATATGTTTTTTTTTTTCTTTTTTAAAAAAAATTGTAGCTTATTATGTATCAGAGACTGAGTGGGTCATGTCCAAAGGTCACAAAGAAAATAAAAGAAAAAGAAAAATAACACACCTGAGCTAGACGTGTAGTCCATGACAGCACTCCTTTGAACAGAGTCACTGCCACAATTCTTTGTCGCGGACCATTTGTGACAGACTTTTCCCCCTGCCCCACAAAGAATCATTCAAGCAAAGCAGAATGCTGGAAGTTGAGGCATCTGTTGTGCTGCTTAAAACCTTACTGTATGTAAACCATTTCATGAAGCCAAAATCATTGTACAGTGGCTTGAGGAACATGCTAACCGCATTGATGTCCTGGCCATCAGATTTGCCTCATTTGAATCATGTGGAACAAGCCTGGAATGCTCTTGGGTGCCAGCTCAGCATCCACAAATCAACAGCCCAGAAATTGTGTGACCTGTATGTAGACATCAGGTGCCACATAGCTTCAAAAGCCTGCCAAGGACTTGTCAAGTCCATCCCAAACAGAATTTCTTCTGATTGTGTTCCAAATATTGACCAGTACACAAATCAGTGGATCATAATGTTTTGGTTCATCAGTGAATTTCAGTGGATAAATAGTTGTACAGGTGCAGATCCAATCTGTCATTTCAGCTCACAGCTCCAGGGGCCAGTGCAGTAGAGAACAGTATAACTGGCTGTTGCTTCATTCATTGCTTCATTCATACATGATATCTTGTGAACAGTAGATGCAAGTGGACACGCAGATTCTACCTTCCTAGATTTTCAAGAGGCAATTGACAATGTACCGTGTCATCAACTGCCAAATGAGATACAGTTACATGAAAAGTGTCTTTGAAGATAAGTGATAAGTTTTATGAATTTTTGACTAACTGTACATTTTACTGGGGTGCTAATGTTCAGCAGAAATGAGAGCAATATTGGCTGCACCCCAATGAACTGCAGTAGGAGCTCTAATATTCTCCATACACATAAACAATTTATCTGATAGGATCAGCAGCACCATAAATTTGTTGTTGCTAGTGCTGTTGTCCACAGGAAAATATTGTCATTGATATTGCTGCAAGAGTTGGACAACACTTCCAGTGGGTGTAATGGACAGCAGCTCACTTTAAATATAGATAAATGCAAAATAATGCCTATAAAAAAAGAGAAAGAATTGAATAGTATCCAATCACAGTATTAGCTTTCAGCATCATGAACACATCACATTAGATAAGTATTTAAGAATAATATTAATAAGCGGAAAAAAACTGAAGCGTCAAAGAAACTGGTATAGACATGCGTATTCAGATACAGAGTTATGTAAACAGGCAGAATACAGCACTGCAGTCGGCAACACCAATATAAGATGACAAGTGTCTGGCGCAGTTGTTAGATTGGTTACTGCTGCTACAGTGGTACATTATCTAGATTTAAGTGAGTCTGAATGTGGTGTTGTAGTTGGCGCGTAAGCGACGGGACACAGCATCTCCGAAGTAGAGATGAAGTGAAGATCTTCCCATACGAACATTTCACAAGTGTATTGTGAATATCAGGAATCCAGTAAAACATCAAATCTCCAACATCGCAGTGGCTAGAAAAAGATCCTGCAAGAATGGGACCAATGATGACTGAAGAGAATCGTTTAGCGTGACAGAAGTGAAACCCTTCCGCAAATTGCTGCAGATTTCAGTGCTGGGTCATCAACAAGTGCCAGCGTGCAAACCATTCAACGAAACATCATTGATATGGGCTTTCAGTACTGAAAGCCCACACATGTACCCTTGATGATTGCAAGACACAAAGCATTATGCCTCACCTGGGCCTGTAAACACCAACACTGGACTGTTGATGACTGGAAACATGTTGCCTGGTTGGACAAGTCTCATTTCAAATTGTACAAGTGGATGGACGTGTACAGTTATGGAGACAATGTGATGTATCCATGGATCCTGCATTTCAGCAGGGGACTGTTCAAGCTGATGTAGGCTCTGTAATGGTGTGGGGCATGTGCAGTTGGAATGATATGGGATACATGATACATCTGGATCGACATATCTAGATATTGTTACATTCCAATATTGTTAATATAGATATGACTTTGACAGTTGACACATACATTAGCATCCTGTCTGATCACCTACATCCATTCATGTCTGTTGTGAGTTCCGACAGACTTGGGCAATTCCAGCAGGACAATGCGACACCCTATGCCAGAATTGCTGCAGAGTGGCTCCAGGAACAGTCTTCTGATATTAAACACTTCTGCTGACCACCAAACTCCCCAGATATGAACATTATTGAGCACATTTGGGATGCCTTGCATTGTGCTGTTCAGAAGAAATCTGCCCCCCCCGCCCTCAATACTCTTACGGATTTATGGACAGCCCTACTTCAGACATTAATCAACTTCATGCCATGTCATGTTGCACCACTTCTGCAATCTCGCAGGGGTCCTATACAATATTAGGCAGGTGCACCAGTTTTTTTGGCTCTTCAGTGTAGAAAAATCATGTAAAATCAGTGTTGTGGAAGGCTTGCATTTGTTGGAAGGATTCTGAGAAAATGCAGTGGATCTTTATAGAAAATTGCATGCAAGATGTTAGTGTAGACATTTATTCCTCCCTGCTCAATATAAAAATGGAATAGGATAGAAACTCACTAATAATAATATAAAGTACATCCCGTGATGACTGTACAGTGGCTCATCGAGTATATGTGTAGATGTAGAAGATATTTAATGCATCATTTGGCTCCAAATTGTTACGAAGAACCCAATGAGTGCTCTTAAGGCACATCACACTGCCCTGATGCCCCACCATGAAAACCAAGAACATTCAGCATATCCACACTGGCCATCTCCCATACTGATGCAATGTTAGGGTACAGAATAGGGGCCTTTTGTAGTGTTACACTCACAAAGCATATGTAATTCCCTCTCCCAGGTATAACTTATGAGTTGACACAATTTTTTGTGACTCATCCTCCAGCTGTAAGTCAACCTAGAGTTCTTTAAGCATGCTATGGCTAAACATCTCATATAATAAAATTATTTTTAAAATAACCCTACTCCAATTCCCTGTATTTAAGTTACAGAGGTCATGGTGTGTTGTTATAATCAAGTTTCATGATAAATAAGAACACATTTTATAAAATCACTATTCTTTTATTGTTGTCACACCTACAACAGTAATCTTGCATGATTGGTCATCACTGTCAGCAGATTTTGTTTAGTAAACAGTATTTGTTCTCTTTTATTTCATAAAGCTCCGTAACAATCGAGCTGCCCAGCACGAGTTGGAAACCGATTTAAACCTAAAAGAATCCACACTTGATATTGATACAATGTGCCATCAGTTGAACAACTTCTCAAGAGGCATCAATTATTTTGGGGGCATAGAAAAGTTTGATCCAACGTAAGTATGTTTTATTAAATTCTCATTGTTGTTTTTAAATACATAATTACCTTCTAGTGTAAGTTAAGATCTGTGTGTATTTTTAGAGCACTATGATTTATGATTAAGATACTAAACTGATACTTGCATTTATTGTGGGTGAATGTACACTATGTAGGTGACAGTATAATATGAATCTTTCCAGTGGTACATAGCGCGAACTAATGTGTGACCACAACATGGCTAGTCAGAATGAAATTTGTGACTGGATTGAGGGCTTTTTGGTAGGGAGGATGCAGCATTTTATCTTGGATGGAGAGAAAGCATCAGGTGTAGAAGTAACTTTGGGTGTGTCCCAGGAAAGTGTGTTAGGACCCTTTCTGTCCATGTTGTATATTAATGGCCCAGTGGACAATGTATATAGTTACATCAGACTTTTTGCAGATGATGCAGTTAATTGTAATGAAGTACTATCCGAGAGAAGCTGCATAAATACTCTGTGAGATCGCGATAAGATTTCACAGTGGTGCAAAGACTGACAACTTGTGTTAAATGTTCGGAAATGTAAAATTGTGCACATCACAAAATGAGAAAATGTAGTATCCTATGATTATAGTATCAATGACTCACAGTTGGAATCAACAAACTCATACAAATACCTGGGTGTAACACTCTGTAGGAATATGAGATTGAATGATCACATAGGCTCTGTCGTGGGTAAAGAAGGTGGTAGACTTCAGTTTATTGGTGGTATTCTGAGGAAGAGCAATTGGTCTACAAATCAGTCGTGTGACCCATTCTGGAATATTTTTCAAGTGTTTGGGATCCATACCATATATGACTAACAGGGGATATTGAATGTTTACAGGGAAGGCAGCACAAATGGTCACAGGTTTATTTGACCTGTGGGAGAGAGTTACCAAGATGCTGAAGAAACTGAACTGGCAGACTCTTCAAGATAGGCATAAATTAACCTAAGAAGGTCTACTAACAAAGTTTCAAGAACCGGCATTGAGTGATGACTCTACAAATATACTAGAACATATGGTTCAAATAGGGATTATGAGGACAAGATTAGCTTAATTAAGCACTCACAGAGGCATTCAAACAATCATTCTTCCTGTGCTCCGTACATGAAGAAACTCTAATAACTGGTCAAATGTGACGTCCCTCTGCCATGCACTTCACGGTGGTTTGTGGGGTGTAGATGCAGATGTAGATATAGTTAGCGAGGAAACTTTATTGCAGTTTTAAATAACACTGTGTTTAGGAAAAGATCACCACAGACAAGCTACTAAACACCCTTAACAATACATTCTTAGCAATTTGATTTTGATAATCTGAAAAATGCAGTTGGCCAAGGGCTCCATGAAATCATGGAGCTGAGCAATCGTGCTTGAAAAGGTACATGTTCCTAAGAATATGATGATGTTTGTTAATGTACGCTACATATCATTATAAATTTTTCTGTTAGTTTAAATGTGGGAAACTAACAGGTTGACTGATGAGGGGATGTGTAAGATGGTATTTGCGACACACATATGAACACATCTAAATTATTGGAAAAGTTCATTTTTATAATTTATTGAGTTACGTGTGAGTTACATTGAAAAATATTAATAAATTTTTCCACTTTTTATGCACACAGAAATGATAGCATGAAATAATACATTTTGTATCTTATGAAGTATTTAACTTTGAATAATCAAGTATCAGTTCACAGTCATCAGTTGAACAGTTTTTTGCTATTAAAATCGTAATTGTGGCTTTTTGTCAGAGATGCCTAGCTTTCAAGCCCATCTTACAAAAATCATTTAGGCTATTCTTGAGCACACAAGAGCAGTATTTATTTCCCCACTAAAGCTTGTCTGTTCATTATTTCTTAGTACAAATATTTTAAGTGCGTGATTACTTTGAAGTTCCGAATCTTATTTTTTCTGTCTTTGCAATCAGTTTTAGAAGACCGATTTCATGTTTTTCTAAAATGTTTTTTGCTCTGTTAACTGATGTTTGTGAAATTTCTAATAATAAAGCTACATTATTTGCAAGATACAACAGCAAATTATTTTTGTAACTTTCTTGTTGAGTAAAGGCATTTTGTGCTTTTTTTCCATCTTCAAGTAGCTTAATACCATCTAGTACTCACTGTCAGTATGTTGATGGTGTTTCAAATATTACAGCTGTTGTGTGCCAAATAACAATTTCTTTAGTCACTATGCTTTCAAATTACATCTTATAACAAGTTATGCATCACCAAAGCCTACTTTCATTCGACATTCAGTAGCTCCTTGTTCTGCTTTATAAACTTACTATATGCACTCTTACATATATTCTAAAAACAAAGATGATGTGACTTACCAAACGAAAGCGCTGGCAGGTCGATAGACACACAAACAAACACAAACATACACACAAAATTCAAGCTTTCGCAACCCACGGTTGCTTTGTCAGGAAAGAGGGAAGGAGAGGGAAAGATGAAAGGATGTGGGTTTTAAGGGAGAGGGTAAGGAGTCATTCCAATCCCGGGAGTGGAAAGACTTACCTTAGGGGGGAAAAAGGACAGGTATACACTCACACACACACCCATATCCAACTGCACGTACACAGACACACATCACTTTACACATCACCTTACATATATTTCTGTACATAATGTTAACTTTGTATACAATTGGAGCACGTAATTCTCTAAGTTGCTGACATAGGAGTTTTTAACACTAGAAATTATAGCTGAAATCAAATTACAACTTTTATTCACGTTTTCGAAATTAGGTGCATTATGAGACTTAACAATGAAGACATTAGAACATTGTGGAAGTCCGTGTATGAAAAAAATGAAATTACAAATTACATTTGGTGTCATATTCACTGCTTAATGTACTACTGAGTTTATACGTGTTCTACTGACTAGGGCTAGCTTATTTTGACAGCAGACCTTTGATGATTAATAACTGGAACAACAACATCTGGTATATTGCAAATAAAACTACAGAATATTTTCATACACAATATAAAAAATAAAAAATTAATATGGTATATTTTACATAATGGCATAGCTCATTATAAATCAGGAGTTTTTAACTATCCAGACCAGTAGGGCAATGACAATGACATTTTGGATAGCACATTCCCACTGCTGGCCATTAAAACTACTACACCAGGATAGCAAATAATGAAATCTGACCTATAATGTGTATGTCATATAGTAAGAAGAATGCTTTATTAAATTTTGTAGGTAATCTGGGAGTGTACAGGGTGTGAAATTTAGTACACAGAGAAACAGTTGTTCTAACCAGCTAGGCATCAAATTGAACTGAGTTTGGATGGCAAATACAGGTACATCACTCCATGCTGCTTCTGCTGTATGCCAAGGTTCATCAATCATAATGGTTAGCAGGTGAGTGGTGCCATGCCAGTCTGTTGGCAACCGATGGTGAGAAATCTGGAGAAAATGCTGTCAAATACACTCTCTATAGAAGCAGGTCAGGATAGCATGAGCAATCTGTAGTCTTTTGTTATCTTGTTGAAGGCCAAGTTGAAGAGTCAAAGATAGCATATTGCTACTGGCTTCACACATCAGAAATATAATGGCTGCTGTCCAAATATCAGCTATTCAGACCAGAGGTGATAGTACAAGGGCAAATCACAAAGTCTCTGCCCCTAATTGTTGGCCAAATTGCAGCTGTAAATGCGAAATCAACATATCTGCCTTATCTGCTGGTAGCTTCATCGCATGGCAGTGCTGTCAGTTTTTAAAGATGGCAGTTGTGCTTCACATGTTCATGGTGACAGAGCAACGAAATGTGATTTGTTACCTATGGACCAAGGGACGAACACCTGTCGAGGTCTACATGGAAATGCAGCCCACATATGGGAAAAACTGTGTCACTTTGAGAACTGTGAGGTGGCGGTGTTGTAGTTCGACAAAGGCCATGAAGTCTTCCATGAAAATGAGCGGCTGTGGAGGCCACATTCGTCACTGAATGATGACATTTCCTGCATGGATGCAATGGTGAAAGCAGATCAGTGTGTCCACATCACAACCATTTCCTGGTAGCTTCGCATATCCTATGTGAGTGCTTACAGAGGGTTTATACAACCCGGGACATCCGGGAAATGTAGGAAAAAACTGGGAACTTTTTTGAATTCCAGAAATTTTTCCTTGTTTTAGTTATCAGTTAAATTTTTGTAATTTTTTTATATATATATATATATATATATATATATATATATATATATATATATATATATATATATATATATATAAAAAACATTCCACGCGGGAAAAATATATTTAAAAACAAAGATGATGTGACTTACCATACGAAAGCGCTGGCAGGTCGATAGAAACACAAACAGACACATACATACACACAAAATTCAAGCTTTCGCAACAAACTGTTGCCTCATCAGGAAAGAGGGAAGGAGAGGGAAAGACGAAAGGAAGTGGGTTTTAAGGGAGAGGGTAAGGAGACATTCCAATCCCGGGAGCGGAAAGACTTACCTTAGGGGGAAAAAAGGACGGGTATACACTCGCACACACACACATATCCATCCACACATATACAGACACAACCGGACATATTTGGTCTTTAAATGACACATTTTCGCATGGTAATGGTTGGTTAACAGTAGCAGTTGTACGTGGTGGTAGTGGTGTCCCAAACGTGCCTGGATTGGAAAGCTTCATCGACAGAGACATCATAGCCTACAAAACATATCATGTTACCGAAAATGCTAATAAAGACTTCGGCAAATCATCATATATGTCCCCTTCACCTTTTGTCCTGTATACTCGTAAGAGAGCTAAAATTAATGTATATATCTAAAAAGAAAGATGATGAAACTTACCAAACAAAAGCGCTGGCAGGTCGATAGACACACAAACAAACACAAACATACACACAAAATTCTAGCTTTCGCAACCAATGGTTGGCTCGTCTTTCCTGACGAGCCAACCATTGGTTGCGAAAGCTAGAATTTTGTGTGTATGTTTGTGTTTGTTTGTGTGTCTATCGACCTGCCAGCGCTTTTGTTTGGTAAGTTTCATCATCTTTCTTTTTAGATATATTTTTCCCACGTGGAATGTTTCCCTCTATTATATATATATATATATATATATATATATATATATATATATATATATATATATATATATATATATATATATATATATATATATATATATATATAGTTGCAAAGGAAATGCGCAATATACAACAACAAAACACAGTGCTCATACAAGGGTCTGCCAACAGGAAAATGTGTCAAAGGCTTTAGAAAAACTATTTAATGCTTCGTAACAACAAATTGCCTCCAATGAGCGTGATGCCACAACTGTTTACATTAGATTTGCTTGAGAAGTTGTGAGCGGGCTTGTGCACATGCACAGTTGAGTTGCATATGAGTAGTACAATCTCCCACTTCTGGCTACAGAAGTGTGGCTTGTAGCTGTATAAGCAGTAGCAGCAAGCAGCCAGATGATATCTCGAAAAATGTTACTAGCTCACCCAAGTTGCCAAGTTTTTATTTTTATAATAAAACAATTGGAAATAATAAAACAATTGGAAACCTGTAAGGCCTCAGGCTCAAAGATTTCTAGTTAAAGTTTACAGAGTTCTCTCTGTCATTGTCCCCTTTCTTAGCTTGCATTTATCGTGAATCTCTAGCACAGCAAACAATCCTAAGCAACTGGAAAAAATGCAGGTTCCTCTCGTATATAGAAAGAGCATGAAAGAATGGATACTCAAGATTATATATCATTACCCAAAATATCAGTATGCGTCAGGATACTTGATCATATTCTAAGATCATAAAGAATGAGTTTCGTAGAGGCTGAAAAGCTTCTGTTCTAGATTGGCATAGATATAGAAAACATTGCTTGAGTGAAACACAGCTTGTGATATTCACACACAATATCCGTGAATCCAGAGATCCAGGTCAGCAGTGAGATTCTATACATCTAACTTTCCAGAAAGTGTCAGCACCATATCACACTTCATACTTTGAGCAAAAATCCAAGCATATGGGGTAGACCCTCAGATATATGAGTAACTTGAAGACTTGTTAGAGATGGAGCACAGCACATTACCCTTTATGGTAAATATTTATCAGAAATAAAGGTGAAATCAGGAGTTATCTAGAGAAATCTAGAGCAACTTTAAGTAGATAACCTCATGTTTGCAGAGGTCTCTACAAAGATCTTGGAATGCTTAAACAAATTTTATAATAACTTCAGTCTTGAATGATATGTGTAGCTAACAATAAAAATCACTTTCAGGTAAACTGTGATTGAAACAACAACAGCAATACAAGAAACAAACATAATTTTCATTTAGATTACCTTCTGGTCTAAGATGAAATGTGAAATTTTGTATTTTAGTGCAGTGGTCTGCTGGAATAACCCTGATTAATGTGCATCGTTTTCCAAATTTGGACAGTGTGATGAATTGCAAAAACTTAACTCGAAGAGAAGTTCTAAAGTGTATGCGTGAAGCTGGCCAGTTTTACAATCAAGTAAGGTACTTCCTTTGGAACAACCAGATACCACACAAGACAAAACCAACCATCTTCAACACCTATTATACTCCCATTTTGATGTACTCATTGTAGGCCTGTGCTCTGACGGAGAGAGAGAGAGGCTAACTAAGTCCAAGTTGCTGAAATGAAGTTTCTTATATCTGTGCTGATGCGAACGAAAAAGGACAAGATTAGAAATGAAAGGAATAGAGTGGATGCAGGTGTAAAACTCAATGCACTGGAAAAACTCCACCAGTCCAGCTAAAGATGTATGGTCATGTGAAATGGAGGGAAGAAACCAGAATGGCCAAGAAAGTCTTTGAAATGACTATAAATGGGCAAAGATACATTAGATGGCCAAGAAGAAGATGGATCAACATAGTTAAGAAGGATGTTGCCAAAAGTTGTCTCCTTTGGGATAGAATCCCTGAGAAAGAGCTGTAAAAATGTAGATCAAGTTGTCACCAGCAGCCATAAAACTGAACTGCAACCTGAACCTGATGATGATGATGAGTGAAATGGTATTCAATAAGGTCCCCCCCTCCCAACAAAGTAAGCAATTAACAATAGGAATCTGCAAAAAATTAAAAGAATATTAAAACTGTACTTTATTAATCATTTCTTCTATAAATTATCTGATTATCTACAGTTAAGGGTTGAAGATATCTGTTAGTTGCATGACAAATAACAGTGTTCTTTAAATGGGCCTCAATCTTTTATGACTTTCTTATATGAAGATGAGACTGTTTCAGACCTATCTCATGTTGTGATTATACTATACTGCTGTATTAATTAATGGCAGGCTTGGCCAGCTAGTCTCTCATGCTGCTACTGCAAAAACTGTAGTGTATTGCTTATTAGCTGTGACCATGTCAGATTAGTACTCTCAGGAAAGCTTATGAGTAAACAGTTGGTGAGCGCTCACCAGTCCAGTTCTCACTGTATGTTTATCGTCATCTACCACCCACCGTCGAGGTGCCGGGCCATACTATAATAATAATAATAATAATAATAATTTTATTGTCGTTCAGCTGATTACAGCAATAGACAAAGTCAAGAGCATATATTTCTACATAAACTACTATATCGATGTAAATTGGTTTACATAAAACAGGTACACGTTAGAATACAGTATTTTCATCTTCAAAGAATTCATAAATGGTGTAAAACGGATTGTTCACTAGTAGCTTGTATAATTTAACTTTAAAGATATTTACAGGCAGTTCTTTAAAGTCAGCACTTAGTCTATTAAACATCCTTAGTCCAAGAACTAGGTAAGAGTTATGTGATTTTGATAATCTATGATATGGTACATCTACAGATGTTCTGTTTCTAGTATTATGGCTATGACTATCACTTCTCAACACAAAATTAGACACATTGTTTCTAATGTACATTAAAACATTGTAGATGAATAAGTTTACTACTGTAAGACACTGCAATTTAATAAACAGAGGTTTACAATGTTCTGTTTTATCAGAATCCGTTATTATTCTTATTACTTTCTTCTGTAAAAGTAAAATGTCATTTACATGACAGCTACTACCCCACAGTAGAATTCCATAAGAGATGATGCTTTGGAAGGAGGCAAAATATGCTGATCTCACATAGTCATTGGGAACATGTCTTTTTAAATTTCTAATTAGATAAATAACTCTTGAAAGCCTAGCCAATATATTTTTAATGTGTGGTTCCCACGTCAATTTATTGTCAATAATAACACCTAAAAATTTAACAGTTTCTAATTCCTGGTAGTTAGGAATCTCTTTGAGGCTAAAGTAAAGTGTCTGGGTTTTGTTTTCATTTAGCAAGAAGCCATTAGCTTTGAACCATAATGAGGACTGAACAAGGGTATTTTCAGTCAGTGTTTTCAGTGTACCTAGATCAGAGCTTTTATGTAGAAAAGTTGTGTCATCAGCATACAATATTGTATGAGAATTTATGAATAAGGGCAGGTCATTAATCATTAGTATAAACAGTAAAGGTCCCAGCACTGACCCTTGAGGCACTCCGTACCTAACATAACCAAATTTGATTTCTCCCTACCAATGCACACAGCTTGTTGACGGTTCTCTAGAAAAGACCTGAACATATTTATACTGTTGTCATCAAAACCATAGTAAACTAACTTATTCAGCACAGTGTTATGCTCTACACAGTCAAAGGCTCTGCTCAGGTCACAAAATGTAGCCTGGGCATAGTCCCTAGCCTCAAACACATCTAGGACTAATTTTACGAGGGAGTCCATTGCATCCGTTGCAGATTTACCTTTCCTAAATCCAAACTGTTTATTACTAATTATATTTAGTTTACCCAAGTAGGCACTAACCTGCTCATACATAATCGTTTCTAAAATTTTTGAAAAAACTGGGGTTATGGATATAGGTCTGTAACTAGCAGGACAATTCTTTTCCCCTTTTTTGTATATGGGCACAACTCTAGAAATTTTTAGTATGTCGGGGAACTTATGTTCAACTAGGCATTTGTTAACACAAAAGGTTAAAAGATAAATCACACAATCAATAACATCTTTCAACAAATTACATGACATATCATAGTAATCAACATTAACTGAAGGTTTTTTAAATTTTTCACTATTTTTAGGATATTATTTGGGCTCACTTCTGTGAAAGTGAAGGTGCTTGGGGGAAGCTTTTCAAAGCAGCTGTCCATAATGCCAAGTGCATTTTCAGGTGGTTTGATTATTGAACTACTAATTTCTTCAATGGACTGAATGCAATATTTATTAAATTCTTCTGGGGTAATGGCAATTTCCTCTTTGTGTTTAGTGTGTGCAATGGAGTTTATTACACTCCAGGCCTTCTTGCATTTATTGTTAGATTTTTCAATGTTTACTATGTTATGCAGTTTCTTTGCTTCATTTATTGCCTTCCTATACTTGCATTTAGCTTTAGCATACAGGTCTTTATACAGTTCTGATTTACTGGTTTTGTACAGACTAGAATACAGCATTCTGGTTCTATCCCCAAGGAGAGTGACTTTCCTTTTCAGAACTATAGTTTTGCACATAGCCAGTTGGGCCCTCCCCCTCTATTTATGTTGCAATAAAGTTTAAACCTTTAGCTCTGAGAGTTTAAATTTCAACCCATTTCTCCTGCATGAGCACTTTCACTTTTGGAAATGTGAAAACAATGGTGAAGCCCGACCTAGCATCATAGAAGACATTAGACTCATCTGCAGAATGTGTTATAATGGTTGCTCAGAAGATTGAGTTTACTGTACAAATTTACTTTTCATTTACGGTAAAATGACTTTATGCAAAGAGCTTTATTTAACAAACATTCTTGAAGGTATTTCCATTGAACGGCTGTGACCTGTGAAACAAATCTTTTATGTTAACTGGGCGCCTTCATTTAAGGGTTACTGTTATAGAAGTTACAATTATTTAGTGAGGACCCCTTATGCTACTGGTTTTATTCACCTGTTGTTATCATTGTCCAATGTCCAGTACCAGTTCAACGTAGAGCCACGCAAAGGGAATTTCTGTTATGATAGTTAATTAGTACTAGAGCACAGGAATTCAGTTAGTAATATTGGCATATTTGGAAAGATATACAATTATACTTTTTAGTCTTTCTTTTAACCACAATACCATACATTATAACCAAACTGATTATTTATCAGTGAACAAAAACTTTACAGACAGTTTTTTTTTACTGTCTATTACTTGAACTGAACAGGGACAATCAGTTGTGACATGATGTGAGATTGTCATTTGCAAGTTCGAAGAAGTAGGGAACTGAAATGGTTCCATTAAACAATTTCACAATGAGATTTAATTTCTCTAATTTATCCTTCGTTATACATAGGCTTAAAACTTGACAGCCTAGAACTATGAAACTTTCCGTGACTAACCCATATAGCCTCACTACCAAACACGTCCAAAATTTAGGCTGAAATTTTTCTCAAAAAGTTAACTGCACACTGCATTTTAATTTTCCACTCACCTTTTACCTGTTTATGGTACATGATATGCCACAGTCTCATCTTCACAGTGTTACCCTGGGTGAATAATATGTGACACAGTGAATGCACTCTTTGTCTCAGCGAACATGTCCCGTATAGCCGCACCTGCCCAAGTTCCAACACGGTCTGTTCTGTGTAGTGTATCCATTGCTGGCTTTGTCCACTGACAGGGGAAAGTTTTCTCATTGTTTGGCTTACTACCTCTCATTTCTGCAACTACTTCTGAATTTATTTTTAAGTTTGAGGTTGGTCACAATTTTAACTAACTACATTCAGTTGTTCAGGTGTCTAATTTAGATATTTATTTTCTTTATCACATATTTACAGTTTACAAAGCATGCTTTTATTGTTTGCATTGTTTACTTTCTCCAACAAATATTTTGACCATCCAGTAGGCAATCTGGCCTTTGTACTTCCGCATTATCTCTTCACTCACACTGTCCACACTCATCGCCATATGAGACAGTGTTGTGGGTTCTGTATTTTCTTATGTTTGAGTAAGAGAAATTGAAGAATTTGTTATGCTTCAGTGTAACTTTTCATCTTCTGGTTCACAGCATCTCCATAAGTCTTACATGTTATTCAGTGATAAATGTCAAGTCATTATTTAGGTATTAACCTAGCAATAGTAGACTAACAGTAGCTATTTTGCGTAACTCAGTAGTATCAAATTTTATTCACATCTATCAGCTTTCCTATAATTTTTACCATATTAATTGTAGCCTATATGTGCACAAATGGTAGAAATGCAAAACAGAGTAGAATTGTGAGAATTTGAATGATAATTTTCAATGCTGTTTCTGAGAGTTGCTTCTCTTTGTTAATATGTGCAATGACCCAGATGTGGCTTGCATTTTTACACTGGGGAAGGCTGCAAAATTTATTGCTCAGAACTAATCTAGACCTTGTGCTACACTACAGACAGTATATCACCACAACCAAGATTTCAGGGGCTGTGGGGGTGGAGGGTAATATCGCACTGTACCCAAAAGTTTACATTTTGTATCTCCTTTCTGTTCCATAATCAACTACTATATAACACCAAAAGCTAACTCCAAGATGAGATCTGTATTTAACATATTTATTCCCAACACATTATCACAACAAATCATACTAAAAATCACATTTTGAGAGAACTTTAATGCATTTCATATTACTTTTGCTGCATGCTTAATAGTTTTTTTCCCCAAGTCTGAACTTGAGACATTTTCTGTTTTGTTTGTGTTCAGCCTGTTGTGTTTATGTGTTGGCAAGATGAAATAGTGATTGTTTCTGTGACATCACATGCTGTGATTGCCTGGCAGAAGCAATCCTACAAGCTGAAATGTTGATTAAAGTGTTTGTGGAACTAGCATACTGTATTTGTTGGTTTTTGTATTTATACAAGGTGTTTTATTTATCTGATGACCACATAGAGCACAGTAGATAGCGAGCAACAAGCACTCCACTGCCTGGTGAATCACATGCTGTGTCGCCCATCAACTACCACAGTAATGAAAGTAAAAAATCTGCAAATAAATTTTGTACTCTTCCATTTCATGCAAGGAAATGCTGGAACTGCATGGCATTGTTTTCCTCATATTTCTGACATCAATTCAAGAATTTAGTGATCACACGATGTAATTCACTTTGGGAACTTGGAGCTTCACTTGTCTCTGCCGCACTTTTCATCAGATGAAAATTGCCTTAGGCATTTTCATATTACATAATATTCAAAGGCCAGGACAGTTTGTAGTGTTGCATGATCCTCATCACTGCTGGGTGTTGTTCAACACTTTTAATCTTGCGTACTTTGGGGCCACACCTCAACATAAGCATGTCTTGTTGGAATACATTGTCATACAGTTCTTCGTGATAGAATAGAATAGAAACTTTACTGTCACATAACATGTCATATACAATCAGATGATTGGGACATAGGTGACTTGTCAGTTTAAAGCTAATTCTAATTGTAAGTATACAGAATAATTACAGGTATTTTGTAATTTTAAGTACCACAAAATGATTTAAAGTAATCTTGTTGAAAATAAAGTAAAATTAAGAATAAGTATTTACTTAAAGTACTTTTTTAGCATGACAGAGTAAAATGTAACATCAGGCAGTTATTTGTGACAGTCAGCCATAAATTCTTCTACACTGTAATAATATTTACTTGCTAGGTATTTTTTAAATGATGTCCAAATTATTTTGGTTCATAATTTTTAAATTTTTCACAGACTTTATTTCCTAGCCTCATACCCATATAGTAAGGTGTCTTTTCCAGCACTTTTAGCATATGACATGGTAACTTATACTGATATTTGTTTCTTGTTTCATAATCATGCGTAAACAGGTTATCCTCAAAAAGTTGTAGGTTTTGTTTAGAAAACTTAATTGTTTCATAGATATAGAGGCCTTGAACAGAGGTCTGCACGATTGTCTTTTTTTCTGCTATGGCTCTAATGATTTTTTTTCTGTAGCCTAAAGACTCTGTGTAAGTTTGTTTTCTCTGATCCCAAAAAAATTATACCCTATCTAATCATAGATACAAAGCATGCATGATAAACAACTTTTTTGACTGGTGTTTCTGTTATACTGCTTATAACATTCTTTGCAAATATTAGACTATTTAGATGATGACACATGGCATCTACATGGTCTGTCCATGATAAATTCTTGTTCAGCATTACACCTTGAAATTTGGTACAGTTCATGGTGGCAAGGTGATTGTCCTCATATGGTATTTCTAGTATATTCTGTACAGCTTGTTTTGTGGTAAAGTAAATGATTTGTGTCTTTGTTAGATTTAATTTCAGACCATTACTTCTCATCCAGGCCTCAATTTCAGCCAGAGACTGCTGAAGATGACTAATTAAAATTTCACTTTTCTTGCAACAGACTATTGCTGTAGAGTCATCTGTGATACCACACTTTATTTTGGAAAGGTTATTTGTGTGTTTAATTGCCCAACTAGGCATATTATTCTTGACAGTCTCTTTGAGAAAGTGACTTAATTGACTTGTGGAGTTCTGTAAAGTGTGCAGATTTGTTATGTACTCTTTATCCTTTAGTGCTCCCCACAAACAGAAATCACCCAGGGTTAAATTGCTACTTCTAATGGGTCAGATATTGTTGCTAATGACTCTGTCAGGGAACTCATAACGGATTGTGTGCAAAGAAACATTGGCTGTATGAGGCCTTACCGAATCTTATTGAAAAAACACAAAGCTTCATTCTGATGCTCTCAGTTCATTAAAAATTAGTTGTGAAATTCTTTGCACGTATCTTTCACTGTTACCTGTAGCTTTAAAAAAATTGGTGCTATTATTCTGTCACCACTAACTGTACACCACACCCTATTTTGTGATTGTGAAGGGGTTCCTCATGAAGCAGAATAGGTCTATCGGTGCTCAGTTTTTGACAGTTTTGGGAATTAGCAAACCCATGTAAATGGAACCAAGCCTCTTCTGAAAACAGAATGAGGTAGGGATCTATCTCACCATCATGCACTTGTTTCAAAACTCATTCGCAAAACTTATCACTGTGTGCAGGATCACCAGGTTTAAGTTCTTGCACTACTGTTACTTTATAAGGCCTTACCCAAGCAACATACCAGCTCTTTGTGCAGAGGTGCAAAAAAATTAGTGTTTGCTATGAAAGATGCCTAAGAGACTTTTTAGGGAATTTTCTAGGAGATATGCTGTGTCATCAACATGAGTTCCTGTAAGCTGTGTACATTGTTGTTTACACTTCTTGTCATGAACACTTCTCATTTCAAGAAATTTATTCAGTAATTTATGAATTGCATGATGACACAGAATTCAAACAATTCGAAATTTTTTTCAAACAACTTCTGGACAATACGAGCGGACTCTGCACACACATACAAATCTTCAATAAACACTGATTGTGGAATGGAATAATTTGGCTTTGCCATTGTTACAATTTCAGAATTCACTGTTACACTTGTGATGTTTGTTTTACTGTTTTAATGACACTGGCCAAAAAGGATTACAGTGCAGCATTAACAGGGAGACATGGGACCCATTCGATCAGCCTGTATGGCTCTGGTGGTGGGCAAACACAACCCCTCACATGCGGTTATCAGATAAATGGAAAACTCTGTACTTGTGTATTATGAAAATATGTAGAGGATGTCCATAGCTAAAGCCCCAGTTTCAAAACACTGTAGAAAGGGAACTACTACTAAGAATGACACCAAATTTGAATTGCGTATTATTGGCGCAGGGGAAATGTCACAAAACCAAAAAAATTAACGAAAATTTGACCGATTGATGGCTATGTAAGCATCAGAATATGCACACCAACAGATGTGTGGTAGATGGCTGTTCCTCAGTTTGCGTCTGAGACACCCAACATGACTATCTCCATGAAGGATTGAACACTTCTGGTAAAGTTCTTTAATGGGAATGGTGACTGTGCACCAGAAGCCCATCAGAAGTTCCAGAAACTCAAAGGGATGAAAAAAGGCATTGTCCAATGTCTGCTAAGGGTCTAGAGAAAATGATTACAAAATTCAAAAAGACGGGCTTTTGAAGTGAAATGTGGCAGAGTGAAGAAAGTCAACGTCTGTGTTATAACGTCAAGTTTAACACATATATTTCAGAACGACACAACACATATAAGTCACAGAGTAAGTTGACGAGCAAGACATGTGTACATGTTAGCATTCGAATGAGCACTGAGTCCCAGTCTAGCAGCCGCTGCTCGGCTGGCCACTTAGGTGGCGCAGCTGCTGCATGGCTGGCAGACAGCGCCGCATGTAGAGGACGTGCGTAATTGCGCGGTGGCGCTTTGAATGATCGGCGAGTCACAACACTTTTTCCCCCTTTGAAATTGGTGCACTAGTCTTGATGGAGGTGTCCTGGAGATGGCTAATGTCCATAGGCGTTGTTTGACTCACCGTAAAGTCTCGAAGAGGAGGCTTCCCGTACGGACGGAAGTGTCCCCAATGATAACGGGTCGAGATGACAGGAGACATAGGGGTCGAATCTGCTGGGGCCCCATGCACCAATCTGCCCATTGCGGCTAGTCCAGTTGATATGACAGGAGACATGGGCAATGTGTTGGCGTCTGTTGGAAGAGGAGGTGAGTAGATTTGCTCTGACAGAGGATGGTCATCCAGTTCCTGCATGGGCACGTCTCCTGATGGCGTCCGTTCTTGTGCTGGCATCGCGATGACGGTGAGAGGGCTGCGTTGTGAGTATTGAGAGATGCCAAGATCCCGAGCGTCAGGTAGAGCCGAAGGTGGTGTAGCGGCATTCAGAGCAGGCGTTGCTGGCACACGAGGCCGAAGCTGGTCCAAATGACGCACTGCAACACCCGTGTCCATCTGGATTTCATACAGGCATCTGCCACGGTGTCGTAAGATGCGGCCTGGGCTCCATTTTGGCTGCCTGCCATATCCCCGTACCCAGATGAGGTCGTCGGCGGTGAACCGGCCAAGTGAAGGCACCCGCGGCCATGAGGTGGAATGCCGCAGAAGATGAAGTAGCGTGCGGGGCTGTTGGCCATGTAAGAGCTCAGCCGGGCTGTGGTCGTCCATGGGGGTGAAACGGTAAAATGCCAGAAACTGGAGAAGCACATCATCAGCAGCAGAAAAAGTCAGAAGTTTTCGCATCTGAGCCTTAAATGTGCGGACCAGTCGTTCAGTCTCACCTGGATTGTGGATGGAACGGCGGGGCCGTGACATGCATAACGCCATGACGAGCACAAAAATCCGCAAATTCGGATGAGGCAAATTGTGGACCATTATCAGTAACAAGAGCAGAGGGGAGGTCTTCCAAAGAAAAAATGCGGGCGAGAGCACTGGTGGTTGCCGCGGTGGTAGGCGACGTGCAACGGACAATGAAAGGAAAGTTAGAGTAGGTGTCAATTACGAGGAGCCAATAAGTACCTAAAAAGGGTCCCGCAAAGTCAGCATGAATGTGCTCCCAGGGCTTCTTAGGCGAAAGCCACAGTGGCAAAGATGACTTCGGGGCAGTGGCCTGTGACGCACAAGGGCCGCAGGCAGCGACCACATGTGCTAGTTCAGAGTCGATGCCAGGCCAGTACACATGACGGCGCACCAGAGATTTTGTGCGAGACACACCCCAGTGCCCTTGGTGAAGGAGGCGCAAGACCGAAGCACGCAGGTACCACAACACGTGGCGAAGCATTGTCAGTGGAAAGGAGGATAACACCATCCCTAGCCGTGAGGCGGTAGCGCAAAGCGTAGTAGTTCCGCAACGAATCAGAAGTCTTAGCGGACGGGCGATCTGGCCAACCCTTCTGAATACAGCGTAAAACCCGGGAGAGGGTAGGGTCAGAACCCGTAGCAGCCGCCAGCCTGTCCCCAGTGATGGGGAACCCGTCCACAACCCGCTGCTCGGCAACATCCAGGTGGAAACACAAAAGTTCGTCCCTATCAAATGCCTGATCAGGACCCATGGGAAGGCGAGACAGAGCATCAGCATTTGCATGTTGAGCCGTTGGCCGGAAATGAATCTCATAATTGAAACGAGACAAATAAAGAGCCCAACGCTGGAGGCGGTGTGCAGCCTTGTCGGGAAGTGACGTTGATGGATGAAACAAGGAAACAAGTGGTTTGTGATCCGTAACAAGATGAAATTTGGAGCCATAGAGAAAAAACACCAAACTTATGAAAAGCATAAATAATGGGCAAAGCTTCTTTTTCAATTTGAGAATACTTTTGTTGAGCATTCGAGAGCGTTTTGGAGGCATAAGCAATGGGTTGTTCCGAACCGTCAGAAAAACAGTGCGCAAGGACTGCACCGACCCCGTATTGAGAGGCGTCTGTGGCAAGAACAAGATGACGGCCAGGTTGATAAGTAGCCAGGCACGGGGCCTGTTTCAGCATAGTCTTCAATATCTGGAAAGCTGCATCGCATGATGCGGACCAGTGAAAAGGCACGTGTTTATGCAACAGGCGATGCAACGGCTGAGCCACCGAAGCCGCAGATGGTAAAAACTTGTGATAGTATGCTATTTTCCCCAAGAAGGCCTGCAGTTCCTTAGCAGATGTAGGGTGAGGAAGGGCATTGATTGCAGTGACAGTTTGCTGAAGCGGACGGATACCATCCCGAGAGAGTTGAAACCCCAAGTACGTGGTAGATGCCTAAAAAAATTGTGATTTCTGAAGATTACACTTAAGACCGCAGTCTGTAAGACATGAAAAAGTGTGCAGAGATTTTGAAGATGTTCTTCAGTGGTGGAGCCAGTGACAACAGTGTCGTCCATGTAATTGATACAACCAGGGACAGGGAGCAATAATTGTTCCAAGAATCGCTGAAAGAGAGCAGGGGCGCTAGCAACCCCGAGTGGCAAGCGTTGGTATTGATAGGGGCCAAAAGGCGTGTTAAGGACCAGAAACTGCCAGGAAGCAGCGTCGAGAGGAAGTTGATGATAAGCTTCTGACAGGTCAATTTTAGAAAAATACTGGCCTCCAGCAAGTTTAGTGAACAGTTCTTCAGGACGGGGCACAGGGTAAGTGTCGATGAGGCATTGAGCATTTACAGTGGCTAGAAATCGCCACAGAGACGAATATCACCATTTGGCTTAGCAACGACAACGACAGGAGAGGACCACTCACTGGAAGTGACAGGAAGCAAGACCCCTGAAGTAGTGAGACGGTCCAACTCCCGTTTTACCCGATCGCGAAGGGCCACAGGAATGGGCCGAGCCCGAAAAAACTTAGGCCGAGCAGTGGGTTTGAGCGTGATATGAGCTTCAAAGTCGTTTGCATGGCCTAACCCAGGAGAAAAAAGGACAAAAATGTCATCGACAAGGAATCCAGTTGAGCATAAGGAATAGCATCAGATACAATATTGACAGTCATCTATGGAGAACCCAAAAACGCGAAAGGCATCGAAACCAAAAAGATTTACTGCATTACTCTGGTCGACCACAAATATGGGAACAGTGCAAACGATGGATTTGTAAGATACCTTAGCATGAAACTGTCCCAAGAGAGAAATCTTCTGTTTATTGTATGTCCGTAATTGCCAAGTGACAGGTGACAGGAGTGGAGAACCCAACTGAAGATACATCTGAGAATTAATTATAGTGGCAGCAGAACCGGTATCCACCTGCATGCGAACATCTCGACCAAGGATTTGGACAGTGAGGAATATCTTCCCTGAAAGGGAAGAAGTGCAATTGACAGAATCAGAATCAGCGTCACATTCATGAACATCATGTATGCGGTCGGATTTGCAAACGGAAGACACATGACCTTTCTTTTTGCAATTGTGACACACAGCCCAGCGTTGGGGACAATCCTCGCGTGAATGTTTTGTAAAACACCGCGGACATGAAGGAAGTTGCCGGGGGTTTTGCTGCAGTTTCTTAGTGGGTTGTTTACAGTTAGGCCAAGGCTGCACTGCGGCCACGTCAGCCGGCAGGGATGCACCGCACGCGTCGTCAGCAGCGCACAGAGGTTGTATTTCCCCAACATCACCCCACGCCTCTATTTGCGCCCCAGCGGTGCGAGAAATTTCAAAAGACTGCGCAATGGAGATAACTTAATCTAGAGTCGGATTTGCCAACTGAAGGGCACGTTGCCGAATTTCTCTGTCGGGCGCCGACCGGATAATAGCATCCTGTACCATGGAATCGGCATAGGATTCTTTGTGAACGTCAGTAACAAATTGACACTTTCAACTGAGGCCGTGATGTTCAGCAGCCCAAGCGCGATAGGATTGATTCAGTTGTTTGTGACAACGATAAAAGGCAACACGAGAGGCTACCACATGCGTTTGCTTTCGAAAATAGACAGACAGAAGTGAGCACATTTCAGCAAAGGACAAAGACGCAGGATCCTTCAAAGGAGCCAATTGCGACAACAACCGATACATTTGAGGTGAAATCCAGGAAAGGAAGAGAGACTTACATGGTTGTTCGTCCGTGACATGAAATGCCAAGAAGTGCTGTCGAAGACATTTTTCATAATCAGACCAGTCTTCTGCCATCTCGTCGTAAGGAGGAAAAGGAGGTATAGCCAACGACGAGAAACGCCCCGCATTTGACACCGCGATGAAATCGCGAATCGCCGCTGTTAGAAGCATTTGCTATTCAAGGAGATTTTGCAATAATTGCTCGACAGTAGCCATGGAAACCTGTGGGTCAACGGTGAAAAGGAAAAATCCTATCCTCGTCGCCAATTGTTATAACATCAAGTTTAACACATATATTTCAGAAAAACACAACACATATAAGTCACAGAGTAAGTTGACGAGCAAAACATGTGTACACGTTAGCATTCGAATGAGCACTGAGTCCCAGTCTAGCGGCCGCTGCTCAGCTGGCCGCTTAGGTGGCGCAGCTGCTGCATGGCTGGCGGACAGTGCCACACGTAGAGGACGTGCGTAATTGCACGGCAGCGCTTTGAATGATCGGCGAGTCACAACAGTCTGTCAAAGATTAGGCCACAGCATTGCAGGAGGAGTCTAGTGGTGGTGCGCAAACATGCAGTGCATGGGGAATTACCTGAACACTGGACATGCCTGTGAGCATGGTCCGTAAAATCCAAGGAAACATCCTGTATTGCTGTCCATACAAAATCACCCGTGTTCAGGATTGCTTCCTGCTGAACTACCAGCAAGACAAACATTCGGTCTGGAATTTCTAGCTGGCATGCATGTGGACATAAGACATTTTGTGGGAAGACGAAGCCCATTTCCATCTCCAAGAATATGTCAATACACAGAATTGCAGAAAATGGACAACAGAAAATTTGCACACACGTCAACCAGTACCATTCCATTTTGCAAAAATGACTGTGTTGTGTGGGTTAACGGCATCATTTATCGTAGGCTGTTTTTTTTTTTTTTTTTTTTTTTTGAGGAGATGAGTCCTGCGGGTCCTGTTACCTGTACCATCACTGGCAAACACTATGAGAGTCTTTATGCACCAACATCCAGTGTCATCCCAAGTCTACAACAGTGGATGTGTGGGTAGGATCATTTTTATTCCAGATGGCACTCCTCTGCACATTGCAAGCAAGTGAAGTGGCTACTGCAGAGGCTTTTCAGAAATGCTAGAATTATCAGCCATCATTTCCCTACAGCTTGGCCATCCAGATCATCTGATCTTTATCCGTGTGAAAACTGGCTGTGTGGTTATCTAAAAGTTGATGTGCTCTGAATACATACATAACTGAATTGAAGGCACGCATTGTGCACTTCATTCTGATTGTGGTCCACAAGACAGTCTGATGTGTTGTGGAATGTGCTGTTTGTCGATCTCAAGTTGCAGCTGAAAATGGTGGACAGCATATTGAGCATGTCTTTCACCAGTCTCATGAGAATTAGAAAGTGATGTCATTGTGCTTTTGATGTAGTTTTTGGCTGTGGAAAATTGAAAACTGATGTCATTTTGTTTTGTATGTGGTTTTTGGTCTCCAGACAATTAAAAACCAGTTTTTGACATCCAGTCTGGTAGTACCTAGCCAGGGTGGATGGGCTTATGTAACTAACAGTGTCACAACTGTTGATTGTTGAATTTGTGCAGTGATGCTCAGATGGTGTAATTTACAGCAAAACCATAGCCATTGTATTCCAGTTCATTTGCTGTTTGTACTGAACCCCTTTATTTTAAAAAGCGTACAATGTAATTTAGTGGCAAATTTTTTGTTAATTTTTTTTATTCCATGACGTTGCCCCCTACATCAGTAGTATGCTGTTCAGATTTGACTATGAGAGTCTTTGTGCACCAACATCCAATGCCATTCCAACCCTACAACAGTGTGGATGTGTGGATAGGATCATTGTTATCAAGATGATGCTCCTCTGCACATTGCACAGCAAGTGAAGTGGCTGCTGCAATGACATTGATTTGGTTATTCTGGGAAGTGGTTCTCTTTCTTGAGCATTTTGAAACAGGAACCTTAATTATGAACACCCTGAAGTTTTAAGTGATACACCACATTAAATGTCTCTCCAGACTGAGTCATTTTTAGTTGTTTCGTTGTGCTAAAACGTTGGTAAATGTGGCTTCATTTGGAAAAAAACACATTTCCACTCATTTTAAGTCCTTCATTTAGTAGCCTAAATAGTTAGCTACAACAAATGAACTGCTTCTTATCACCTAACAATGATTGTTTTACTTACCTTCATTCCTTTGTTTATAGATGAAATAATCTTGTCTGCCATTCTGCACTGCATTTCATTAAATTTTGGACAGTTAAATAGTTTGTTTTCAAGCTCATGTTCCAATTTTTTGCTTAATAAATTGCACACTGAACTCATATTGTGCTGTTTTCAGATTCACAGTAAGCTGCAGTTATTTGCAAGAAAGTAAATCTCACTAGAACTCGGGCACAATGTCCTCACAAAAAGGAACTTGCTAATAATGGTAACGGGACATTTTTCATGCAGGTATTTCCTCTCTTCATTTGTGAAACTCTCACTAGGTGGTGATACTTATGTTACAATATTCTGGTGTACTCTGGTGAGATAGCTACAAAATTATTCCCACAGTGAATAGAATTGCCAGTTCCAGAAAAAAATCTATCTAAAACGCTATAGAAACATTGATACTTAACAACAGTTAATAACACATGAAAACATAAAGATATACAGAGACATGGCTCTGGTGGTGAAGTTTCAGCTGCTCTGTTCATTCCCTTTTTATGTAAACAAAAGAACTTGAAAATAATGTGAAAATTAGTGGGACACTCTTAGGCTCTGCTAGTTGAGCCTTCAGGAGCTTCATAAGAGGTGTACTCTGTGGAAGAAATGCCCCCAAGACCCTACTACATATATCTAACCATCATATCAAGGTGCAGCCTTAAGACTAGCTGCTCCTGTTTGAAAAACATTGCTCAATATCAATTCCAGAAATTTTGATTGCTGTTATTCATGTGGGAAATATTTGGAATATGTCCTCATAATTTAAATTCTGTAATACATTACAGAGAAATATATTTTGAGGTGTCTTTGTCTCAGAGCCTTTAACTACAAGCCACATCTGCTGTGACCGCTACCCATTCATGAGGGTTCTGGCAGTTCGGAAGACTTGAATGCTTGTAGCCAAATACACATCATTTTATATCCTTCTACTTAGGACCACTTTCCTTTTTGTTGTGGGGATGGGAACCTGCCTTTGATCACAACCATTCATGCTGATACCATGCTGTATCTCACCCTGCTTTAGCTTTCCTTTCATACTCTGTCATTTTCTGTCCAGTTTGTCAGTCCTTATCCTCCAGCGTACCTTCATGCCTTTCTTATTCCACCCATTTTTGTGACTCAGTTTTCCAACTTTTTTCCCTTTTTGTGTTTGCCTTTTTTGCCATCTCTAACTTAAGAAAGTAGTAAGGTAGTGCATTATTTACTGCACTGGGCTCATATGTAAGAAGAGTGGGATTCAAACACTGTCTGACCATCCAGATTTACTTTTGTCTATTTTGTTGTGTCATTTAACCCCATGTTCTATCATCCTTTTTTTTTTTAAAAAAAAAGGTCTTTTGTTTAATAGTCTATAATTCATTATCCCACAACACTGCTGACACCTTTCCCTTTGTCTTCATCTCTCTTGTTTCCATCTATTGTATAGGTCCTAATTTGTGTGTTCCTGTCAACTGTGTTAGAGGCCACTGCCCTTATATGTAATTCTGGGTAAGCCAACTTATTTATGTGTGTTAAACATATTTGTATTTATTTTTCTGTGATGCATGAGTTATTTATATTTCAGGGTGACTGTTCCAGAAACATGGGCTGAGAATAGTAATCGCATAATCCAACGATCACAAAATGAGCGTTTTAAGTCTTCACAGTCTCGTTCTGACAGTGATAATCTTATAAATGCCTGTGCAAATGAAATCTGGAATTCATGGAATGCTACAAATAATTCATTGGCAAACAGGTCATCAGAAATACTGGAAGCAAAGAATAAATTACAAATGCATTTACACAAGGTAATTTTCTGTTGAACAACCTTAAATCATCATCATGATTTACTAATTTGTCTCAAAAATAGTCAAAATAAATCAATGACCAAATCATAGTACAAGTATGCATTTATGTCAAAGTATGTTAGTAGTTTGACTTGTGCACATGTTTTGTAAAGAAAACATTGTGTATTTTGAGAAGAGGTAGTACTAAAAAATTTCCTATAATCGTAGGTCCAGAAACACATAACTTTCTGAGATTCGAAATCTTATCCATATGGGAAGTTGAAAAACATTTCATTTCTTACACGAGCACATTCATTGTATTGGTACTCTGTCAACCGGACCAAAAGAGTTCAGTTACTCTAGGTACACATTAGTCTGAACATTAGGTAGACAATAGTCAGTTGTGTTGTTTCAGTTGTCTAGCATTGTTGTTTCAGTCATGTTAGTGAGTGTTGTTTTACAGTAAATTACTTGCAATCTTGAGTGTATCGTGGTGTCTTATCTACCTATAGAAATGGCTTCAGTTTTGCCCTTACTACTGTATTATTATGCTGCTTGCATGTACAAATTGTTCAGCACTCTGTCTTTTTCATTTCCACTACTACTCCATAGGTAATATTGTGGATGTGATTTTCTGCTGTTGTCTAGCAAATGAAAGTAACTTGTGAGCCTGTGCCCTCTTTACAGAAAAATATCCATGTTGTTAGGTACCATCTTATTAGCTGTTTATCATGTATAAAGTAAAGGCACTACAAATGTCAAAATTGTAACAGTAAATTTCTTAAGCATTGGGAACAAAGTTCCTCAATTTATCACCCTGCAGGAAAGTTGTCATGCTCAGATTGTACTGGGAACCAAGAGCTGGATGAAACCGAACTCAAAACCCCAAAATATTTAACAATGCATGAAATATATTTGAAAAAGACAGGTAGGACTCAATTGGAAGGGGACTCTCCAATGCAGATGACAAAAATATTGTGTCTATTGAGATCAAAATTGAAAGTGACTGCAGAGTTATCTGCACGTGAGTAACTGGCTTAGGTGATGTTGGTTAATCATTACATAATTTTACCAGCCAGCCATTTCCACTATAGCAGTTTGTGATATCATTCAAAAAAGTCTACACTAAGTAGCCTGGAAGGACTCTGGTCATTCCATATCAGTTAGAGGTGACTTTAACCTACTGAATATAGTCTAGGTGTCTATGATTCTTTGAAGATGGTAATGAACAGACAGTCTTGTAAAGCAGTTCTGAACATGTGTCCGAAAACTGTCTTGACCAGCTACTTAGACAGCCCATACACAATGGAAACATTTTAGACCTGGTAACAACAACCAGCCCTGATAGGTCTTTATACTGACAGTGTCAGTATAGAGACAGGGATTAATGATCATGAGATCATCATGGTGACAATGGATACTTGAGATAATAAATCCATCCAGAAGGTTAGGAGAATTGTTATCCTGGAAAGATCAGATAAACAGTTGTTAGCGTCCTATTTGTACAATGAATGGAGGTACAGAAATTGCGTGCAGAGTTCAAAATGAATGTAAATGGTCCTCCAGGGAGCCAAATAAGTGGATGAAGAACTGAAAAGACCCACCAAGGTTTTATAACAAAATTTGGAAAATGCTGTGGAAGTAGAGAGTGTTGAGTCTGTTCAAAAAAGAACCAAAAATATCAATAGGCGTGAGTAGGTAGAATGATGTGAGAAGCATATAACTTCCCATGTTATACCTCAGCAAAAAATCTCGCTGATAATCCAAGAAACTTCTGATCCTATGTAAAGTAACTGAACAGGTTGAAGGCTTCTATCCACTCACTCATCAAACATCCTGGTGTACCAACAGAAGAAAGCAAAAGGAAAGCTAAAGTTTTAAATTTCACTTGTAAAAAGTCATTCACTCAGGAGTATCATGCAGACATACTATTGCTTGACCGCTACACAGGTCCCCTTATGGAGGACATAGAAATAGGCATCCCTGGTATTGAAAAGCAACCAAAAGAGATGAACACAAATAAATCAAGATGGAATCTCGGTTCATTGTTAACAGAGTGTACTCTCGGCATTGGCCCCTTACTTAGCTTGCATTTATCACGAATCTCTCAACCAATGCTAACTTCCAAATGATTGGACAAAAGTGCAGGTGACTCCTGCATATAAGAAGGGTGAAAGAATGGACCCGCAAAATTACAGACCAACATCCTCAACAATGGTTTGTTGCTGAATTTGCGAGCACATTCTAAGTTCAGGTATAATAAATTTCATTGAGACTGAAAAGCTTCTGTCCACAAATCATCACAGATTTAAAAAGCATCCATTGTGTGAAAGTCACCTCCAACTGAGCAAGGTGGCACAATGGTTACCACACTGGACCTGCATTTGGGAGGACGATGGTTCAAATCCATATCCAGTCATCCTGATTTAGGTTTTCTGTGATCAGGCAATGCTGGGATGGTTTCTTTCAAAGGGCATGACAGATTTCCTTCCCCATCCTTCCCTCATCTGATAGGACCAATGACCTTGCTGTTTGGTCCCATCCCTCAAATCAACAAACCAGCCAAACTCATCTTGCCCTTTTATCATATGATATCCCACAAACCACTGGTAAAGGACAACAAGCGGTTTCCACATTATTAGATTACCAGAAAGCATTTGACACGGTACCCCACCACAGACTGTTAATGAAGTTACGAACATATGGAATATGTTCCCTGAGATGTGAATGACTCAAAGACATAATAAGTGATAGAACTCAATATGTTGTCCTGGATAGTAAGTGTTCATTAGAGACAAAGGTATCATCAGGATTGTCACAGGAAAGTGTTATAGGACCATCTTGTTGTCTACATACATAAATGATCTGACAGAGAAAGTGAACAGCAATGTGCAGCTATTTGCTTATGGCACAGTTGTGTACAGGAAGGTATCTTCATTGAGTGATTGTAGGGAATACAGGATGACTTAGACAGAATTTCTCTTTATTGTGATGAATTGTAGCCTGCTTTAAATGTAGAATAAGTAAGTTAATGCAGATGCTTAGGAAAAACAATCATGTATTGTTTAAGTACAGTATTAGTGGTGTGCTGCTTGACTCAGTCACATTGATTAAAAATCTAGTCGTCAAGCTATGTGAAATGGAACAAGCATGTAAGGTCAGTATTAGGGAAGGTGAAAGTCAGCTGGAGAGAATTTTAGGGAAATGTACCTCATTTGTAAACAAAGCACCAGCACAAACCATTTTTGAGTACTGCTTGAATGTTTGGAAGACATTGAAACCATTTGGAGCAGTGCTGCTAAATTTGTTAATGGTAGTTTTGATCTATACGTGAGTATTACAGAACTCAAATGTTTTGTGAACTCAAATGTGAATACACGAAGGGAAGACAGTATTCATTTCATGATATGCTATTGAGAAAATTTAGAGAACTGGTATTTGCAGCTGACTGCAGGCTGGTTCTACTGCACCAACGTACATTTTGCATAAGGATTATGAAGACAAGACAAGAGAAGAGAAATTAGGGCTTGAACGGAGGTATATAGACAGTTGTTTTTCTCTCACTCCATTTACGAGTGAAACAAAAAATGACTGATAGTGGTGCACAGTGTCCTCTGCCATGCACCTTATGGTGGCTTGAATAGTATAGTTGTAGATGTACAAGTAGTCTGGTATTATTTTATCAGTGGCCTCTTATATACAATTGAAAATTGGCGTTTCCAGTAATTAAGATGTCATGTTGAGTAGAGAGATAGATAAGTACTTATCCACCTCATTTCCTCCTTTGCCTGATTTCAAAACTCCAATTACTGTAGCTTTATCATACATCTTGGGTAGTTTTCCAATTCTCAGTATTTCATTGAAGAAGTCTGTGTTATTTCATCCAGGTGCCTGTGCTTTAAGGAAACTCAAATACTCTCCTTTATTAAACTTCATAGTGCTCAGAGGGAATTTGAGTTTGTGTATGTTGAAATCAAATGCATAGTGAGGGTGCAATTCAAACAAAATCTCTTTGCATGTAGTGATTTCTTCACATTTTATTAACATGCTGTGAACATGTACTTGTGAAACTTTTATTTATCTGGCATTAACTGCATTAGCATTTACATTTGTCTTGCTTCTTAGTATATGTGGAACTGTACCAAGTTTCCTTTTAAAGTTCCTGGCTTTACAGCTGGAATGCATCTAATTCAGTCCAGCTATGGATTTATGTTAATCATGTCTTCTGTTTTAATTGAGAGCCTTCAATAGATCATCATTTATTATATATTACTGCTGATATTGTGTGTGCAATTTGTGACATTATTGTGTGTCCAGGTACATATAGACATTGAAATCCAAGTGGTATGAACTTTTTTCTTTGTAGACACCTTGTATAGTAGTAGATTATTATTTCTCATTTTTTATCTGTCGAGTAATTATCATGGAAGAAATATTTTTGATAATATGTGTTACAGGCAATATGGTGTATGTCAGTTTGATTCATTACTAAATCAACTTTATAATCTTTTGAAGGACTAATTGGAGTCAATATCAAATAGTTTATGGGTGCAGGAAGAGATTAATGAAGTTTCCACATCCATAAAGTATCATATGTTCAGAAACCAATAAATCAATATTGTTAGTATCCATATGGCATAAATCAAGAGTTACTGTATATCATGTGCATTCAACAAAGTGCTATCATACTTCTGTTAAGAAAATTGAAGATTTATTTGCTGAGCTAACTGAATGTAACTAAGATGGCTTTGGGTGGAGAACCACTGTTTACATTTGTAAATGGCTGTAATGTCTAACTACAACAAATGGAAATTTATGATAGAAATTGTACCTAAAACGTGAGGGACTGTGAGAAAAAATTGCTGGCACTGGTGAAGACCCAAAGTAGGTACAGAAAGTATTATCAAAAATAAATTTAAGTTTAAATTCATCTGGATATTCAAAACATTAAGGAGCACAGCAAAATTTACAATATACATTCAAAAATAAGAGTGCATCTAGTCATATTGGGCTGCTACAGTGCTTTATAAATGTATGATTGGCTTCTGAGAAAAATATGGAAGCATGTTTGTCATAAATGATGCCACTTGCTCAACAAATTTGGAGCATTGTTGAGAAAATGAATGATGATTTGGTAGCCGAAATCATATGAAGTGCACTTCCTGTGATTATGGTGAGTGAGGAGTCAGGTGTTAATATTACTAGTGATTTAATAAGTCAGTAGTTATTCTAAAAATCAAAGAAATGTCGTATTTCTTCGGCAAATGAAGCTACAGATTCAGTGTTAGCAGCAAGTAAGCAAAACATAAACACCAGAAGTCAAACTTCAGTTGCTATTCATATTTGTTTAAATGTTGTAAATGTCAGAAAATTGGTTGTAAGGTGAATGAGTGTAGATCTAAGAAGAAACTGAATAAATGTTCAAATTCTATACGTTCATCTAGAAGTTACTGCCGATAACAGGAATAACCAGACAACTATTAATGATGTTGCATATGTTCTAGGTCTGGGAACAACTTGCTGTCAATTAATTAAATGACAAGATATGGATTGTGCATATTGTTCAATGATGTACACTGTGGTATATATGACAAAAGTGATATTATCATCTCTGAACATCAGTTTAGATCCATGTATTTCTTGTATAAAAGAAAGACAATCTTGTCAATCTTTTCCTAAAACATCAAATATAAGAGAAGAATATCTCTCGACACAGTACATTCCAGTGTTTGTGGACTAATGAGCATGTCTTTGTGGGAAGGAGCACAGTTTCTTCTCACTGTTGCTGATGATATGTCAAGAAAGTCATTCAGTCACATGCTAGAATCAACAAAAAATCTGTGATACTTTCTTCAGTTGAAAGCATGAGTAGAAAATGAAAATGGTCTAAAATTAAGATAGTGGAAAAGAATTTGTCAGGCAGCATATGAAGTCATTCCTAATGGTAAATGAAATTTGACATGAAATGACAATTCTTTACACACCAGAACAAAATGGAGTTGTGAATCTTGTATCGGACCATCACTGAAAAGGCAGGATCAACGTTGACAGTTCCAGGACTATGAAAACAGTTTTGTGCTGAAGCCATTAACACAGCAATTTATCTCTAGAATCGATCTCCAACAGCAATTGTTAAAATGTTACTCGTGAAGAACTATGGAGCAGTCCTTGAATAAATCTGAGCCACTTACTAATCTTTGGGTGTCAAGCATTTGTGCATGTACAGAAAGACAAATGAACAAAGTTAGAAGACAAATACAAATAACTTACCAGTGTTGGACATTGTGAAGATTCTAAAGAATATTGTGGAGTTGATCCAGATTCACTAAAGACAGTTGTGAAGTGCTATGAAGTGTAGCTCATAGAAAATTGAAAATTAAACTGTGGGAACAGCATCAAGAACTGTATTCTGATTGACAATTATGGTATGGAGCAACACTCAACTGTCGGCAGTACATAACATTGTTGGAAAGGCAGTGGAACCAACACAACCTGCTGATGTTGATAGAAATGCGGTTTATCTTGAATTAGTACAAAGTGACATGGAGCAGACCGTGAATGGCAATGTTGACAGGGACACTGAACAATCAGATACAAAACCTGTGCAGTCAGAAAGTAGAAAATCATCATGTCAAAAAATACTGAATCCCAAATATTTTTATGACAATTTTGCTTGCTGTACTAATATTCCTGAGCCAAATTCACATAGAGAACCAATGAATCATGGTGATTATGAAAAATGGAAGGAAACCTTAAACTACAGATGTAAGTCATTGCTTGAAAATGAGACATGGACATTGACCAATTTACCAACAAGTAGAAGGGCAATAAAATCAAAATGAGTATTCAAAGTCAAGCAAATATCAGATGGTGGAATTAAATGTTTTGTCACAAAAGGTTATTTCCAGATACAAGGAGTGGACTCTGATGAAATATTCTCACCTGTAATTTGTCAGTGTTGACTTTGCACACTGTTAGATTTAGCAGCAGAATTTGATCTTGACGTGGTACACATGAACGTTTGAACAACATTCCTATATGGTGATCTTGATGAAAAGGTTTTCATTCATCAACCTGAACGCTACATGAAGAAGAGAAAGGAGACTAAATTTATTGTTTAAAATAGGTTTTACATGTTTGATATCACAAATTGGGTGTAATGTTATGTAAACTGCACCTAAAGAAGTCAGAATATGATCAATGACTTTACTACAGAAATAAGAAGCAAAATATGTGCATTCTGGCCATTTATGTAGATGACTTGATCATCTTCTGAATAGAAGTAGTAAGTGGATGAAAAAATTGAAGAAAGAATTGATGAATCAATTTAATAGGAGAGATCTCAACAAATTCAGTTGGTGTCTTGACATGAGACTAAAATGAAATAGAAACAAGAGATGAATAGCATTGGCAAACATGTTCAGGAAATTTGGTGTGGAAGACTGGAATCCCATTGCACATCCACTCAAACCTGTTTTGAAGATAACAAAAATGTGAAGAAAAATTGACAGATAAAAAATAACTTGTGCATTCCTTATCAGCCAACCTTTGCGTCACCCGTCATGCTCATGGCATAAGACGGGACTTTGTGTTTTGGGGATGAAAGTAGACTCAACTCAAATCATGAAAAAATCCACTGAGAAACAGTCAAACTAATTATAAGATGCATCAAAGGCACAGCGAATACAGGACTAACATTTTGAAAAAGTGGAACAACCAAAACTGAAGGCTTCTGCGGTGCCAATTATGCATCACATCTCAATCAATGGCTAGTATATTTTTATGTTAGTCAGGACAGAAATTTCATGGCATTCAAAATGGCAAGAAATAGTTTGTCAGCTGCACAAGCAGAATACATAGCCCTATCAACAGCAGTGTAAGAAGCAATATACCTTCAAGGATTGCTGTGTGAAGTGTGTTTTAAACACAGTCAAAAATCAGTAATTGCACTCTGTTCTATTGGAGGTTCCATTGTATTGAGTCACAATGGTGCATCATGCACAAAAATAACACATCAATGTGAGGCAGCACTGTATCCTTGAGTTCATGAATGCAAAAAAAGTTCAGTGTCAAGTCAAACAGTAATGCCAAGCAGCAAGATATTTTGTTACGAAGGCACTGCCAAAGGTTAAGCATCGCTGGTGCTGCTGAGCAGTGCAACTTTTGGAGTTTACAAATTAACATTTCAAGAAGATGCTGGTATGTTGGGAACAATTATGTTTTTTTCTTTGTAGGTACCTTTTACAGTAGTAGTGTGCTGTTTTTTATTTTTGATCTGTCTTGTAATTATCATGAAATAAATAGTTTTGATAATATGTGTACCTGGCAACATGATGTATGCAAATTCCATTCATTCTATGTGTACTTAATAATGTTTTAAAAGGATTGATTGTAGTCAATATCCAACAGATTTCAAACAAAATCTCTTTGAATGTATTTTATTTCTTTACAGTTCATTAATGTGCCTTGTCCAGTTTCACTTTTGAAACTTTTATTTATCTGGCAGTAACCGCATTACATTTATGTGTGTGCTGCTTCTTGGTGTACGTGGAAATGTATTAAGTTCCCTTTTAAAATTCCAGGTTGTATAGTTGTAATGCATTTAATTCAGCCTGACTGTGGACTTGTATTCATTATGTCTTCTGTTTCGATTCAGGGCCTTAATATACACTATGTGATCAAAAGTATCTGGACACCTCCAAAAACATACATTTTTCATATTAGGTGCATTGTGCTGCCACCTGCTGCCAGGTATTCCATATCAGTGATCTCAGTACATATTAGACATCATGAGAGAGCAGAATGGGGCACTCCGTGGAACTCACGGACTTCGAACTTGGTCAGGTGATTGGGTGTCACTTGTGTCATACATCTGTACACAAGACTTCTACACTCCTAAACATCCCTAGATCTGCTGTTTCCAATGTGATAGTGAAGTGGGAATGTGAAGAGACACATACAGCACAGAAGCGTACAGGCCAACCTCATCCGTTGACTGAAAGTGACTGCCGACAGTTGAAGAGGGTCGTAATGTGTAATAGGGAGACATCCATCCAAACCATCACAAAGGAATTCCAAACTGCATCAGGATCAACTGAAGGTACTACAACAGGCGGGAGGTGAGAAAACTTGGATTTCATGGTTGAGCGGCTGCTCATAAGCCACACATCACACTGTTAAATACCAAACGACACCTCGCTTGGTGTAAGGAGCGTAAACATTGGACGATTGAACAGTGGAAAAATGTTGCGTGGAGTGACAAATCACGGTACACAATGTGGTGATGTGATGGCAGGGTGTAGGTATGGCGAATGCCCAGTGAACATCATCTGCCACTATGTGTAGTGCCAACACCTAAAATTCGTGGTGTTGTTATGGTGTGGTCATGTCTTTCATAGAGGGGCTTACACCCCTTGTTGTTTTGCATGACATTATCACAGCACATGGATACATTGATGTTTTAAGCACTCCCTTGATTCCCACTGTTGAAGAGCAATTCTGGGATGGCAATTGCATCTTTCAACACGATCGAGCACCTGTTAATAATGCACGACCTGTGGCAAAGTGGTTACATGACAATAACGTCCCTGTAATGGAGTGGGCTGCACAGAGTCCTGACCTGAATCCTATGGAACACCTTTGGGATGTTTTGGATTGACAACTTCATGCCAGGCCTCACTGACCGACATCAATGCCTCTCCTCAATGCAGCACTCCTTCAAGAATGGGCTGCCATACCCAAGAAACCTTTCAGCACCTCTTTGAACATATGCCTGAGTGGAAGCTGTCATCAAGGCTAGGGGTGGGCCAACAGCATATTGACTATCAGCAATACCGGTGGAGGGTGCCATGAACTTGTAAGTCATTTTCAGCTAGATGTCCGGATACTTTTGATCACATAGTGTAGCTTCACCTATTGTCACTGTGTGGTTTCTGATACTGTGTGTATAAAATATCTCATCATTATGTCTGTCCAGCTACATGCAGATATCAAAATCCATGTGGCATTAGATTTTAGAGCATCCGCAAACCTATGATCATTGACTGGGATTGGAGAGATTCATTGGACCAGTATCATAATCTCCCTTCTTAAACTGGTCTCAGTCTGCTTGTGGAAAGTTATCATCAAGGCTGCAGGACTGAGGTAACAAATGGAATTTTTATACCATACTGAATAATCACTGGTCTGTGTTGATGTCTGAGAATGACTTGAGAACTTCCTTTTGTGTCGTACTTTCATTGCTGGATGTTGATGAGGAAACTGCACACAGGTTAGAAAAACTTAATGTGCCTAGATGCTTAGCATTTTAGATGAAGTGGAAACTGTTCACTTCCATTCAGCTCCTGAGTGCAGATCCAGTTCTGTTAACATACACTACAGGCTGACTGAAAACCTACAGATTGATACATGGGATTGTAGATATTGATCATAGCAACATGGGCAAGCTCAACCACTAGGACAAATATATCTGCTGATCTGTGTTCATGAATTAATTTGGAATCTGTATGTTGTGGCTTGATAAATATAGCACTTCCATACTGCTTGTTATTATCTCTCCCAACAATAGCATAGTCACATATTTTTCCCCTGCTGTAAAGATATGCATCGTCTGTAGTGTAGGTCCCTGCATAGCTATTACTACATCTACATTATTCTCCTGCATCATATGAGAGATATTTTCTCTTTGGTGGTGAGAGTGACTCAGTTTAAGTGTCACATTTGTAAGCTCTATGCAGGGTTATTATAGCAGTATACAAAGTGCTGAAAAAGATTACTCGTAAGTGTGTGTCATAGCATACCCTCAGCTGTTGTGTAGCATCTGTGAATTAGGTAAAAGGCTGTCAGTCCCATGTGGAGACTGAGATGTTTCAAACAGTAAAACCTGTAAGAAACTCAAGTTATGAATGAGCCACAAATACAGTAAAAAATGTGACATCTGTGTGAGAAAAATTAAAATACGTGGAAGTCTGTACACAGTGATGATAACAAAATGCTGGTTAAATGTCAATATTTGTCAAGAACATTTGTATTACGTTCATCTTGGCTTTAGCAAATATTTTCTTGGGGCCACATCTTCTTCAGTATGATAGACTAACTTTTTTCTAAGTTGTTAATCATTCAGGCTTAAGGGTAGTAAAAAGACCAGCAGATCAATATCCAGACCACCTGTTATATTATGCTTTTGTTTTGAGGTCTGTTCTCTGTGGTAGCCAGAGAGGAGACACATCCTTTCAGGCTAATTATCTCCACAGTAGCCCTAAAACCTACACAAATCATGATAAATATAACTGTCAGTTTGTTATTAATAACATTTACAGGTACAGCAAGAAATATTTGATGTTGAAAAGCACATGGATATGTTGCGTAAGGCTATAATGGACAAGAGCAATCCCATGAAAGTTGCTCATACTCGCTTAGAAGCTCGCACTCACAGAAGAGATGGAGAACTTTGTCGTGACCCTGCCCAACAGAGGTAATTCTTTCTTAAACAACTTTTTTGAATTCAGTTGCTGAGTACCTGGCACTCATAATCATAAGGAAGCTGAAGTCATTATTACACTGATATCCATTTCTGCTACAATTTATGTACTAACTGTAATGAAATTCTTATTTAAGTATGTGGCCATTTCAGGCTTGTGCAAGAAGTGGGTGAACTAGGTGAAAGCTTAGACCAACTCCACCGCAAATTACAAGAAGCTGAAGCTCAGCATCAGCAGTTGCTCCGAACCCGAGCTGGTCTTGAGTCAGACCTGCAGATCAAAGTAAATTCATTGTTCATCGACCAAGATAAGTGTTTAGGAATGCGACGAAGTTTTCCCATCACAGCTACAATTAAATATTGAAGGTTGTCTTTTGCATGTTTATTATACATAACACTTTCATTTTCCTTAATATTCTTTCAGAATAAGTATCACTAAATGTAAGTGTGTGGTACATAGTATTTCGCTGTTCCAATAAAAATCTTTTTTAATGGTACTGCTGCTACAGTTGTTTACTACAGTAAGAAACAGATACTACATTCAATAGATGGGACAAGTTGTTAAATTTACAGTACATCAGCTCCCTTAAAAATATTCTGGAGAAAGGACAGCAATTGACTTTTATGACTTTGACTCTAAAAAGATTAAAAGGAATGGCAAAGACTGGGACAGTTAAATGGCATAAAATACAGGATGAGAACAGAGAAAAGGAGGGAAAATTACAGGCATGTAAGGCAGAAAAATAAAGCTTTACATTGTCATAAACTGTAATTTTTTAAATAATGCTTATATGCAGTGATAAATTCTGACACAATAATGATGGAGGAACAAAGAATGGATGAGGGCTTAATGAATACAAACATACTGTAGACAAGAGAGAGAGACATGTAAAAAAAGGAATGAATATATCCTTGTGGTTGTGTAACTGTAAAATTGTGCAGCATGGCACATTTTTAAAAAGATAACTGCTGTTTGTGATAGTAGAGAAGCTGGCACTCTAAATAATGTATGTTCCTAGCAACTGAAATGATATGTACATTGTTCTGTGACCATCTCTCTCAGCTTTCCGAAAAAACACGTTAGTTGGAAACTGTGGCTTACCCCTCATTTTTAACAGCTGAGTGTGTATTCCAGATGAGGAAAGTATATGATTGCTTCCTTCTATGGTTCCTTCTTTAGGTAGTGAAATAACAGAGTGCATAAAAAATATGCTTCTTTGGCTTCTATTTGAGTAGTGGATACCCAATGCCCGAGTTTTAGCGGAGATGTAGTCTTGGTTTTGAAAAATCTATTATGTGCATTAAGCTACTGATTTGAGGATTTACATTAGTTTTAATGTTTCTGGTATCAATAAACATTCAAAAACAGAAAACAGCCTCCTTTTCCATTGCCTACGTCATTCTACTACTAAATAAATAGTTCTGAGTATGTTGTAAAATATTAGGCCATTTTGAAAGTATCTACACAATGTGACAGTATTGCCACAGTTCCTTCATACACATAAACAGTAATTAACAGATTCTCTACCCAATCATAGACCATGCTACCTGTGTGTGGCAGTCAGATAAAATCATCTGAACCCTTCCCAAAATCCTGTTAAAACAGAAGCAGTCATCCACAGATTTGCACCATTTGCAGGGAGTCAGTTTGCGTTATCCTCCCCACATATCACGATGATTTCATTTTTGCTAGCTTCTGTTCCTCCAAAATTTTCCACATTTGTCAGCCCAGCCTGCAGTACTTGATTTTCTCATTTTCTCATAGAACAGTAGTTTGCTGTTTGAATGTACCACTCGGTAATAATTAACTACCTTAAAGCACTCTGTCGTCAGGCCACAAGTGGCCCATGGGGACCATCCGACCATCGTGTCATCCTCAGATGAGGATGTGGAATGCAGATAGGAGGGGCATGTGGTCAGCACACCGCTCTCCTGGTTGTTATGATGGTTTTCTTTGACTGTAGCCGCTATTATTCAGTCGAGTAGCTCCTCAGTTGGCATCACGAGGTTGAGTGCACCCCGAAAAATGACAACAGAGCCTCTGCATCTGCCTTCACTGTCATGTCTGAACACCCTTTCCACCTAAGCTTATTTCCATTATCTTTTCCATTATCTTATCACTTTAAACTTTAAAATAATCTCATCATAAAAGACCAGACTTCAAAAGATTGTACAATTTGTGTGTTATCCGAACTTAATCTCAGAGAGTGCCATTTTTGTATTAAACAAACACAAGTGCATTTTTAAACAATTTCATTATCACATGAAAGTCTAACCTTAATCTAATTTTCAACATAATATCCACAAATATTAAGGTCCTCACCACCTTCTTCCTCTTCGGTGCAGCATCTTTAGTACCATGGGTTGCCCCTTTGTCAATTACATTTCTTCTTCACCTCCCAGAATATCTTCATTCTTTCTCCTCTGCTCTTTTTCCAGTATCATTTTTCCAGCATCCTCTTTCCTGTATCTTTCACTGTCATTGATCTCTAGCATGTACGTTAGTGTGTACTCGCTTCTGCAATTTTCCTGTCCTTCCACCTTGATCCGTAGTTCTGACCAGTCACTCCTGAATTTGACAAACCATTTGATTTCTCATGGTATTGCCCTTATCATGATGAACAACCAACTTTTGAATTTCATTCCCATAAAAATCTGCCTCCTAATTTGGCAATCATTGCTGAATGGCAGTTTTGACAGCATTGTCACTGTTGTGACACTGACTGTCTAAATGTTTTGTACGTTGGGCTGCACATACGATCAAATTGTTTGCAGCTGTATAATGTGGTGAGATCTTGCATTTGTTGAGTCATACAAGGATGGACATTTTCATGAGACAAAGAAATTCCTTTACTTAGCTTGTCATGTTTTGTTTTCAATTGTTTGACTCACTTTAATTATGACCTCGGAATTGACTGAGTTACTGTGAGGCAAAAAATCCTGAAGCAATTTCCCCTACCTATACCAAAACACAGTTCACATGGTTTTTCAGGCTGAAATTGATTACTTGAACACCATTTTCTGTAGTAATGTTGAATGCTTCCATTTCAAGGATTGATATTTCATTGCCGATGTAACGTGAGCCACTCATGTTTCATCTCCAGTGACAATTTGGCTTCACCTTTTCTACCATAGAAAGAAATTCAAAACACTGGCTATTCGGTTGGCTTTTTGCACTTCAGTCAGTATTTTAGGTACTTGGAATAAGCACAATGTAGTTTCAGCATTCTGCAGAACAATGACATAAATAACATGTTTTGGAACGGGCAGACTCATAAGGCACATGTTCTTCTTTTACATCTACTTACTGCACGAAGTTTTTAAATGGCGACAGACAGCTGCCCACTTCACACTTCATCATTAACATTAGTGAGCATTTCTTTATATGTTTCAACCAATGTCCTTAACATTCCACTACTCATCAAATTTTCCTCATAAACATCACTATCCTACCAATAATTGTTACCATTTTATCATTTTTTACACACAGAAAACAAATAATTATGTGTATTTTACGCTTGACAGGAGTTTTGATCAGCTGGGCATTTTAAATAATTGAAGAGGAAAATAAACATGGATGAATGCTTCTGTTTTGGTGTTTATGGATATCCAATAGCTATAGGTATTCATTGAGCAATTGCTGATCGCAGCACTGCAGCAGCCATAAAGAATTATACTTAAAAACATGCTTTTTCTTACAAAGATTTTCCCCAGCAGAGTGCCACATGATATTTATTTATTTCGTAATGATGTACAATATTTCCTGAAAATAGTACAAAGGTCCACGTACCGTAAAATCAACTGATATACTACAAACTATACTGTCCAATAAACTAAGTTCATAATCATGGCCTGGGAACAGGTGATGCTATTGGATGTCAATATGGACGGGAATATAGTATTGTTAATAATTTCTCAGGGACTCATAAATGCCATTCTGTAAGGAAAGTGAGACTTAACTACAAATAAAACAAACAGTAACCTTTAGATTGTGTGGGATCATTGAGGAGGGGTAAAATGTAGTGCATTAAAAGATTCTTTAAGAATTAAAAAAGACTAGAAACACACAAAAAGTAGTCTCAACATACATTGGATCTTAACTACTGACAACATAGGTGAATTTCACAAAATACTTGAAGAAATGTCAAGAATGACACTTACTATTAGAGATATGTTAGTTGCTATTATAGCATGGTGTGGGTTTATGCAGTAAATTGTTAGTTGATACCTGTAGCAACATTAAATTAAACAGAATAGCTGTTGTTAAGAGTTTCAAGTACAAGTACAAGTTGCATCTCAAAATGGTTAAATATGAAAAAGTTGTGTCACTGCCAAAAATTTTGCTTTTCTGTAAAATTGTACTAAAAGTTGATGTCGTTCAACTCAGTGTATTAATTTGGGCCTGCCAAGTACATTCCGTATCGTGTACTGTGTACAGTCACATTAGCCAAAAGTTTAAACACATTTAGGAACAGCATGCATATCTTTGTGTGGTAGCACCTGTGCAACAATGCCGAGTACACAGATTATTCAAAATAAACTCACTCTACATTTGGCATACATGTTGTATAATGTGAAGTATAAAATGGAAAAAATGAGTATAAGGTTTTCTTTCCAAAGCTTTGTAACGATTATATTTAGCATTTGTATCATTGTCTGTATTGGAGTATTTATGGACTGCTCCTCATTCTGAATGTGCATGGCATTGCCATATAGCTATAAAAACACACAACTCTGTTTCTGGATATTGTGGTTTCTGCACATAAGTTTTATTTGTAGATCCAAGAGTATAATTTTCATCTAGAAGAAGAGAATAAAATCTTGTCTCTCTTACTAGGGATACAGAACATGCATCAGTTAACAGTCACCATGAAAAATCTGAAATGGGCAACAGCAGTATTTTGTAGCAAAAATTATGTGTGTAGCACAGATATATATAAACAGCAGAAACATTTTTTTACTTTCTTTATGGTGACGAAGTAAATATACAGCATGTATTATGCTATCCTGTTCCTAAAGTCAGAAGCATGTGTAGTATGTAGTGAAAAGAAAAGGACACTCATTTAAAGACAGCCTTAAAAGGGATGCTATGAATACAAAAGTCCAGTTCAAGAAAACTACTTGTAATGTACCACACAGAATTAAAAGGAGGAGCAATGCAACCAGAAAGTAAACAAAGTGTATGGAACACTGCGTCTGAAAATGAACAGACAACCATAACATAAGGGATGCCATATATTAGGAAGTTATATTTTAATATAATTTTACAGAACAGTGGGCTATGGCCTCAGGTGACACTGTATTAAATGATACCCCTGGAATGAGCAAAAAACCTGTATGTTTTGTAAATCTGAAATGAAATTCTCCTTCATCAAGATTCAAGGGAATTACTTTTTAACTTACCTTGACATTTATGTGGAGAAATTTTTGTAAAAAATTATTCTCTTCCTTTGTGTGGCTGGTCTGACATTTATAGCAACTTGTATTTGCTGTGCCTGTTGATATATCACACTATACTATACAACAGTTGTATCATGGAAACAGTAACAGAATGTGTGGCTGACAGGTTCATTATGTCATGTAATTGCTCTGTTATTCCTACAGTGCCAAAACTAATCATTAATGGTTGTTCTTTCAGTGGCCACACTGTAACTACTATTGTAGTTCTGTGTAACACCAAACATGTTACAGATGTAGTGGTAATGCAAATTATGTATTCAGGATCAGGCTTATAGACCTGCTCCTCAATTGAAATATTAATGTAAATGTAAATTTCTGTTTAAAGCAGTTATGCCGGTCTTGAGGAACTAACATGGTGATAAACTTTTAATGTACATTACTTGAATCAATACTTCATGAAGTTCTTGCCATGTTTGATTCATATTCAGTCTTGAGATTTTCACAACTTCCTCTTCTGGAGATTTCAGTTGGTATTTAGGTAGTTTATAAAATTGGCCAAATTGTATTACGGAAATGTCGCAAAGTCAGGGAACTTCCATATGCTACCAGAGATTATGTCTGTGATGGAAGTAGTTAGATATTAATCGTGATTACAATGGATGGTGGCTGACTCGGCAGATTTCTCTGTTGCCTTTCAGCTTTAAGCACCGCTTTCCAGGCACTATTATGGGTGTAGCCACTATCCCGTTTAAATTTTGTTGTTACACATTCTGATCTCAAGAGCTTCTTTGATGGTTGAATCTCAGTAGGTAGATGCATGGGATAGCGTTTCCATTTTGTCGAACGTAGTCATATTTTACTTCATGAGGCTGTGTTTAGCAACTGCAGATTTGTTGAATTTGTGATATTTTAATGTTGCATCGACGCTCTATGCAGCATTATGAAATTGTATTTCATGACCAATGTCACTGCTACTGTGTGCACATGGTAGCAATTAAATTGGTCAGTTGATAAGAACTATTTTAGAACACAGCCAAAGCACCAACAGCACATTAAATACCACATATTCGACGAATCTGTAGTTGCTGAATGCAGCCTCATGAATTAACAAAAATGATTATGTTTGAAGAAACATAAATATAATCCCATGCATTTACCTAGTGGGATTCTGTCATCAAAGACACTGTTGAGATCAGAATGTGTAACAAGTTTAACCATGAAAGAGGCTACACCTTAGTGGTGCATGGAAATTGGTGCTTGATGCTGAAAGGCAACAGAGAAATCAGCTGAGGAATCCATCATCTACTGAAAGCCGCATTGCTACCAGTGTTCTTTAGTCATAGATATTAACATAATTTCGCTAGAATATGGAAGTTCCATGATTTTGTAATGTCCCTTGACATAATTTAGCCAACTAAATAAAGTACCTAACGGCTTACTGGAATCTCCTGATGATGACAACGGAGCAAGTCATCGAAAGTTCAAGACTGAATAAAAATCTGATGTGGCAAGAATGCCATGAAGCATTTATACAAGAATTTTTGCTGCAAAAACTAAGTTATCAATGTACATACTTGATTGCCCTTTCCATCATCTTCTGAAAGCAGCATTGCAACCAGTGTTCTTTAGTAGTGGACACTGACATAATCTCTGTTAGTGTATGGAAGTTCCATAGCTAAATAGCCTAATGAATGTCAGCAGCAGTTCAGATCTTCACACATTAGCTGTTACTTCATGCTGCCTCTAGTTATTATATGTTTAATGTGAGAATGCCATTTGCATAGCTCTTTCTTCAGTCCAGTGCATAAAGCTTCTCAAAAATGAATCTATTGTGGCCTGAACAGCACATACAACCATACAAATAAAGCTTAGTATTAAATGCTTTTTTGTTTTCATCAGCATTATTCAAGAATGCACTTCCAATATGTGTGAAGCTTCTGCTGCTAAAGTTAATTGTTTATGAGCTGTCGTATTAATTTTTATGAGTACATACCATTTCTATAAAGTGCAATTTTGAAGCAAGTATTCACTAAATGAGTTTTCGAAGTTGAAAGATAATGTATGCAACATATGAAAGTAGCAAGACTATTCAGAAATTGTTTTATTGTATTTTAAATATGCGTGTTAAACTTGTGTTGCTTTCTTAGAGGAGTTTATCAGTCCTGTTACTCATGTGTACATATTGAATATGTGGAATATTGGTTTCATAAACAAAAATATGTTGTCTTTATATGAACAGAGTTTTATGATGACAGTTAAGTTTATATTTGGAAGAAGTATCCATAACCAGTAACAGTTTATCTATTTATGCATCTTAAAAGCATTTCTCACATGTATGCAATCATTTCAGGAAAGACAGCTGAACTGGCAAATGTTTTCACAAGCTCTTGTACAAAATTTATACATTTGCGCTATTGTTCCTTGACCAATGCTTTTTCAATTGAACCTTTACATTTTTCTGCAAAATATACCTAAATATACATAAAAATTACTGAAATCAACGTTTTAAAAAGTGAAAACTTTAAAATAAAGAAAGGTATGTGACACAAATATTGTTAAATCAGAATAGGGCTAAATGTGCTAAACAAAATGTGACACATCTATCTTTTGGATTCTGAGGAACAGAAGGTAATTTAGGTGACACTATTTCTTTTCTCCTTTTCATTTCATACCGAATACAATGAGGAAGAAACCTCCAGTTTTTGAAATGTACAATATGTAAACAAGTCAGTTGCAAATTTCCTTGCAGTTTGGTCTCTTGGGATGAAGGGCATTTCGAGTGTCTCTATTTTGTATGCTTTGCCAATTGTGGATTAAGAATAGCTTCAGGCATCTGACTTCATAAGGAATAAAATCTGTTTTCCTACTTGCAATCAACAGATGGAGGAGTTTTGCAGCAAAACAAAATTTGTTTGCAGGAATTTAAGTACGCACATGAAAATGATGTTCCACACTACCTTCCTTTTTGAAAACATGTATGTACTCTTACATAAAGCATTTATTCCTGAAGAGAAGCCAACATGATTGCTTCAAGGAGATTGCAGTTGCTCCCTCATCAATCGGTAACTGGTGACACAGTGTCACGACTGTGATGTCTGCTAGACACACATGCATTTCATGTTGCCTGCATGGAGCCAGTTTCAGTTTATTTCCACAACACATCCCATCCAGTTATTCTCAGGAAGTCAATGTATAGCTCTGTTTCATTATCCCGAGAGATTCTACCAGCCAGACTGTGAAGTTAGTGCTCACAAACTTCTATCTCTACATACATACTCTGCAAGCCTCAATACAGTGCATGGCAGAGGGTACCTTTTACCATGAAGTAATATCTGCAGATGATCATTGTAAGGTAGACATTATTCCATTTTCATTTTCTCCATGGGTGGAATCAGTACAATCTCTTGTGCAACTGATATTAGATGAGTCAGTACAATGCTCACATATCACTATCTTGTATCAGTATAATACAACATGTGTAACAAACAGTATTTCTGACTGAGATGGAACTATACACAAAAATATTACATACAAGTCAGCTTTTCTGAGAAGCTTACCATATATATAAAAAGATCACAGCTGTGTGATTAGGGGTGGACTTACTCTATGTCTCAAGAAAAGTCTCAGATTTTAGGAAAATTACACTTCTGTTTCCAGACATTCAGCAACAGATTAGAACCAGTAGCTTAGTAAAAATTTTCACAGTTTGTATCTTATTTTTCTTGGAGACTGATCGACTTGCTGTCTGCTGCAAGGTGATTGTCTATTCTTCTTCCCACAGATTTAGTACCATCTGTATACAGTTTGGGTTCACACACTATAATTCGTGATTGCCTTTCATTGGAGTGTTGTGGGGTGGCAATCTAGAGTTTTGTGAAATAATTATAAGTGCTGTACTGTAAAACATGTTTACTCCAGTATAAAAATGCATAGCAGTGGCAGGATTTTGAACTGTTGGGACAGCAGTTTAACGAGATCAGCTTTCATTTTACATGCCTTTATTTGATCCCTTGTGTCTGTAATATAAACATGCTGTGAGCTCAGGACTATTTTGCCAGAAGGTCTGACCATAGCCTATGACAGACTCAAGTAGTGAATGGTATCCAAACTTCAAAGGCATCTGTGTTGGCAGTACCTCTTTTTGACCTCAACAAGAAATAGATTTTGTTTGGATGTAGCTTCAGTTTAGTGTGTTTCTGATAGACAATCAAAGAAATTTGATGTTCTGTAAATTGACAAATATATTCCTGCCAACAAGTATATCTGCATAAGGATAACATTTTGCATTGTGTCAAAGTTCGTGTTTCGAGTTTTCAGAATGTTTATTACTTACCTGTTTGCCTGAAACCACGATTTTACAAAAGAGGTATCTTCATTGACAACCTCTTATTATCTGTTTTCCCTCTGCAGATTATGAGTAATTTGTGACATGTGCATATAAAAGGGAACTATCCTTTGTTATATGCTGTGGAAGGTCATCAGTGTACAGAGCCAAAAAACAGGGTCCTATGGGACACCGTTTATTGTACTTTGTGTGACTGACCTTCCATGTTAAGAATTCGTATAATTTCTGCAGTTTCTGACTTCAGTAAAATTTCTTCTTCCATTCAGGTAACTAGAGATCCAGTTTCAGGTAAAACCTCAAATTTGGTCATATCTAATGCATTAGATTGATCAAGGCATATGTCTGTAGCAGGCTGTATATGATCTATTAAACTTATGGAGTTGTCCAGAAATTGATAAAGGCATGTGTGGTGGGCCTATTTTTGTGATCTGTTACAGTTTTTTTCAATCACTAATGCAAACAAATTCATATGGAATTGCAGTGCATAAACAGTGTGATGACCCTCAAGGTGCCATGACTGAACAGCCCAGTGCTCTCTGCTACACTGCTTGGAATTTTGAAAACAGCCTGGACTGCACATTCTCCTATAATAGTGTAGACAGAGTGAGCAACAAACATTGTGATTTTGATGATGTGCTGCATCACAGCCCAGCAAGGGACAGAAATGATGACAATAGTCTCAGATTGTCAATACAGAGTGTGCAATGGAGGTGAACAGTATATTTTGAAACATTATTGAAATGGTTGGAAGGGATGCAACATACTTATAATTATAAGAATTTTTGTAATAGAATGTTCTTAGTGTCATTGCTGTAAATTCCTTTGACTAAAGAAACTCATTGTTGAGAGAGGCAAAACATTACAGACCAAAGTGCATTTAAAATTCAATAGTTTTATGTTATCATATTTTTTACTAGTGTCAAGTATTATATGACTTTTTCAGTTTCAAAGAGAAAACAGAAAAGGCAATGGCATGGGCATCTACAGAAATTTTTCTGGTAGACAGGTGAGCAGGAGAGAGTAAAACTCTAAAATTGACATTTTTTACGTAAATGAGTTCTTTTTAGTTTCGAGACTTGTCATGCCACAATAAATAAATTTTATAGGTGACACAAAAAACAAATTATATCCCATGCAATATATAAATAAAAACCCTGTACTCCAGTGTCCTTACAGATACCAATGGGCAATGGAGACCATCAGACATTACGTGTCTACATTCTATTGAAGGCTATATGAACAGTAATATCTCAGTTATTAATTTTAGACCCTTTAGTTTGTTTTCAGGAAAAACTTCCATTGATCAGTGGAAAGTATTAATCACAAAGACTTCTCAAACAAAAAGTTCAGCCAATGAGCTAGGTTTATCTGTTGTTCAGTGGCACATATCTTCTTGCTACTCATTAAACTCAGCATGTTCAAGACATGAACTATGGAACAAAGAACCCTCATATAAATGCAGAAACCAAACTTTGGTTTATTCTGGGTGAGTGTCATACCAACAAGGAAGCTCTGTTGGAAAAAGAAATTGTTAAAATGTCAATTTGATTCATAGAGAACAGGGATCATAAGATAAAATAACTTATTGCAACATTAGGTATATTACAATGGTTCACTATATCATTGCATATATTTTTTAGGGAATTAAATAAATTTATAACTAAAGGGTGAGCAGTTTGCTGCACAAGAGTTTGTTTCTAAAAGCATATAACAATTAGCTCACTAAAAAATACACTGTTGGAAATTTTAATGGTTTATATTTGAACATCATGTAATTAATACTTGTTTTAAGTTCATAGCATGAGAGTGTTGAAATGGAAATAAATGTGCCATAAATTAACAGCAAAGCTTTCCGTGGCATAAAAGAAAAAAATCTCAATTATTGTTCAGCAAACTGTTAAGACTATCTCCTTCATCAAAGTGCTACTGTTATGTAAAATGAGAATAATGAAATTAATTTCATTGGTCAGTTTTCTCATGATGTTAGAAAGACAGATATTTCTCAGGAGCTTCCTTTTGGTGTAAGGTAATGACAAGGAAAAGGAGGGCAGAAATAAAACTGGCCATATTACTGTTTTACATAAGCTTTAAAAAGCAGATCTTTTTTGTTCAAAAGCATTGTGGAGGAGCTTCTGTCGATTTATTCAAAATATAATCCGATTTCTATTCCAGGATATGCCAGTTTATTTTTCCTGAATGGTATAGTTTTATCAAGCTTACAGTTTTTATTCACAGTATAATGAATTCTATTCATATATATTTTTGTCTCTGCCTCTTTGAAAATATTAATTTTCCTTTCATGACATAGACACAGTCTTTGAACACCACATGCAAAGGTCCAGATACCTGCGTGTTTGAGATATTTTCGTCAAAATTATTAAAATAGTGATATATCAGTAATAATTGAACCCTAAACAACTGATGACTGAGGAGATATAAAAATTGTTAAGGGTTATGGAGATTTCTGTTCCACTGTTCTTGTTTAAGAAGCTGTTAATGCATTTGCAATAAATATTTTGCTATATGTATATATTGTTATGTTTGTGGACATCAGACTGCTGCTAGTTAAAAACATTTTATGTTGTCAACAAGATGCACACTTCTGTATCCATATTAAGAAAAATAAAGAAATTATGAAATACTAGCTGTTACCCACAGTTGTGCTGATATATCAGTGGTTTTGTTATGATGCATGATGGTGGGTAAGTAAGGTATTGTATGTGCAATAATGTCAGCTTGCTCTCATATGTCTGCCTGTTTGGTTAAGCATAACTTGTGACGAGCTGATTTTTATACAGTCCACTAGGACAACTGCTTTATTTTTCACCCAAACAACTAGCTTGCATAGATTCAGTAATTAATGTGATGTTTGGAATAGCCAGTCTTGCAGAAGCACTTAGTTCATTGTTTTTTGGATTACATTCACAAAATTACCCACTTATCAAAATATTTTGAGTACAAAAACTGAATTACTAGTTTTGACATTGTTGTTGTTGTTGTGGTCTTCAGTCCTGAGACTGGTTTGATGCAGCTCTCCATGCTACTCTATCCTGTGCAAGCTTTTTCATCTCCCAGTACCTACTGCAACCTACATCCTTCTGAATCTGCTTAGTGTATTCATCTCTTGGTCTCCCTCTACGATTTTTACCCTCCACGCTGCCCTCCAATACTAAATTGGTGATCCCTTGATGCCTCAGAACATGTCCTACCAACCGATCCCTTCTTCTGGTCAAGTTGTGCCACAAACTTCTCTTCTCCCCAATCCTATTCAATACTTCCTCATTAGTTATGTGATCTACCCATCTAATCTTCTGCATTCTTCTGTAGCACCACATTCCGAAAGCTTCTATTCTCTTCTTGTCCAAACTATTTATCGTCCATGTTTCACTTCCATACATGGCTACACTCCATACGAATACTTTCAGAAATGACTTCCTGACACTTAAATCAATACTGGATGTTAACAAATTTCTCTTCTTCAGAAACGCTTTCCTTGCCATTGCCAACCTACATTTTATATCCTCTCTACTTCGACCATCATCAGTTATTTTGCTCCCCAAATAGCAAAACTCCTTTACTACTTTAAGTGCCTCATTTCCTAATCTAATTCCCTCTGCATCACCCGACTTAATTAGACTACATTCCATTATCCTTGTTTTGCTTTTGTTGATGTTCATCTTATATCCTCCTTTCAAGACACTGTCCATTCCATTCAACTGCTCTTCCAAGTCCTTTGCTGTCTCTGACAGAATTACAATGTCATCGGCGAACCTCAAAGTTTTTATTTCTTCTCCATGAATTTTAATACCTACTCCGAATTTTTCTTTTGTTTCCTTTACTGCTTGCTCAATATACAGATTGAACAACATCGGGGAGAGGCTACAACCCTGTCTTACTCCCTTCCCAACCACTGCTTCCCTTTCATGTCCCTCGACTCTTATAACTGCTATCTGGTTTCTGTACAGATTGTAAATAGCCTTTCGCTCCCTGTATTTTACCACTGCCACCTTTAGGATTTGAAAGAGAGTATTCCAGTCAACATTGTCAAAAGCTTTCTCTAAGTCTACAAATGCTAGAAACGTAGGTTTGCCTTTTCTTAATCTTTCTTCTAAGATAAGTCGCAAGGTCAGTATTGCCTCACGTGTTCCAGTGTTTCTACGGAATCCAAACTGATCTTCCCCGAGGTTGGCTTCTACTAGTTTTTCCATTTGTCTGTAAAGAATTTGGTAATTTTCACATCTGTCAACACCTGCTTTCTTTGGGATTGGAATTATTATATTCTTCTTGAAGTCTGAGGGTATTTCGCCTGTTTCATACATCTTGCTCACCAGATGGTAGAGTTTTGTCAGGACTGGCTCTCCCACGGCCGTCAGTAGTTCCAATGGAATATTGTCTACTCCGGGGGCCTTGTTTCGACTCAGGTCTTTCAGTGCTCTGTCAAACTCTTCACGCAGTATCGTATCTCCCATTTCATCTTCATCTACATCCTCTTCCATTTCCATAATATTGTCCTCAAGTACATCGCCCTTGTATAGACCCTCTATATACTCCTTCCACCTTTCTGCTTTCCTTTCTTTGCTTAGAACTGGGTTTCCATCTGAGCTCTTGATATTCATACAAGTCGTTCTCTTATCTCCAAAAGTCTCTTTAATTTTCCTGTAGGCGGTATCTATCTTACCCCTAGTGAGATAGGCCTCTACATCCTTACATTTGTCCTCTAGCCATCCCTGCTTAGCCATTTTGCACTTCCTGTCGATCTCATTTTTGAGACGTTTCTATTCCTTTTTGCCTGTTTCACTTACTGCATTTTTATATTTTCTCCTTTCATCAATTAAATTCAATATTTCTTCTGTTACCCAAGGATTTCTACTAGCCCTCGTCTTTTTACCTACTTGATCCTCTGCTGCCTTCACTACTTCATCCCTCAAAGCTACCCATTCTTCTTCTACTGTATTTATTTCCCCCATTCCTGTCAATTGCTCCCTTATGCTCTCCCTGAATCTCTGTACAACCTCTGGTTCTTTTAGTTTATCCAGGTCCCATCTCCTTAAATTCCCACCTTTTTGCAGTTTCTTCAGTTTTAATCTACAGGTCATAACCAATAGATTGTGGTCAGAGTCCACATCTGCCCCTGGAAATGTCTTACAATTTAAAACCTGGTTCCTAAATCTCTGTCTTACCATTATATAATCTATCTGATACCTTTTAGTATCTCCAGGGTTCTTCCATGTATACAACCTTCTTTCATGATTCTTAAACCAAGTGTTAGTTATGATTATGTTGTGCTCTGTGCAAAATTCTACCAGGCGGCTTCCTCTTTCATTTCTGTCCCCCAATCCATATTCACCTACTATGTTTCCTTCTCTTCCTTTTCCTACACTCGAATTCCAGTCACCCATGACTATTAAATTTTCATCTCCCTTCACAATCTGAATAATTTCTTTTATTTCATCATACATTTCTTCAATTTCTTCGTCATCTGCAGAGCTAGTTGGCATATAAACTTGTACTACTGTAGTAGGTGTGGGCTTCGTATCTATCTTGGCCACAATAATGCGTTCACTATGCTGTTTGTAGTAGCTTACCCGCATTCCTATTTTCCTATTCATTATTAAACCTACTCCTGCATTACCCCTATTTGATTTTGTGTTTATAACCCTGTAGTCACCTGACCAGAAGTCTTGTTCCTCCTGCCACCGAACTTCACTAATTCCCACTATATCTAACTTCAACCTATCCATTTCCCTTTTTAAATTTTCTAACCTACCTGCCCGATTAAGGGATCTGACATTCCACGCTCCGATCCGTAGAACGCCAGTTTTCTTTCTCCTGATAACGACATCCTCTTGAGTAGTCCCCGCCCGGAGATCCGAATGGGGGACTATTTTACCTCTGGAATATTTTACCCAAGAGGACGCCATCATCATGTAATCATACAGTAAAGCTGCATGCCCTCGGGAAAAATTACGGCTGTAGTTTCCCCTTGCTTTCAGCCGTTCGCAGTACCAGCACAGCAAGGCCATTTTGGTTATTGTTACAAGGCCAGATCAGTCAATTATCCAGACTGTTGCCCTTGCAACTACTGAAAAGGCTGCTGCCCCTCTTCAGGAACCACACGTTTGTCTGGCCTTTCAACAGATACCCCTCCGTTGTGGTTGCACCTACGGTACGGCTATCTGTATCGCTGAGGCACGCAAGCCTCCCCATCAACGGCAAGGTCCATGGTTCATGGTTTTGACATAAAAAATCTAAATACTGATTCAGATTTCTCATTAGGGTGGAAGGGTGTAAAACATTTTTTTAAATCTGTCCCCATTGGCTGCTAACTTGCAACTATTTGTTTTAATTGTAATCAACAAACAAAACTATTACAAAACTACATATAATAACAATAGTAAACAATAAGGTAAATCATTGCACTTTATTATAATAATATTAAAATGCCCCTATTCACGACAAATATATCTAAAACTAGAAAAAGCTTTAAAGTGGAGCTGTACAGTTCGATTTTCAGAATAATACGAACAAAATGTGTACAACTTTTACTTTATAAATATAATATACAAAATCATCTAGTTTTCTTTACAAAATCATGTCATTAACTCTCACTTCATTTTAGCTTATTTGAAAAAATGGTATAACACTGCTATTCTGATTGTCAGCTGGTATCTGTACCTTTTCTTTGTCTTTAATTTTCTTCACTTCCTGTTCCCATACTTTCATAGAACTCTCAAACATTGCTTAGGTCACACTAATTCCCACCAAGTTCTTTTTATTTATTGCTTCTTTTAAGTACTTGTTTGGGCCATCCAGTAATCTGGAATAGACAATATTTTCCTACTTTTTCATTTTCTTCAGTGCATGTACATTGTGTTCAATATATACCTTTTCTTTTGCACACTTACCTTTCATACTTGCTTGCAACTTTTTTTTTTTCTCAGCCACTCTCTTCTCATCTTCATAGTATTGCTTGTATCTGACATGAACTGTATGTGCTGATCAAACTGGTTCCCAAGTGGTAATTACAAAATGAGCCTTCCCCTCAGTCACCACACCATCTCTTACAGTCAAATGAGGATCCAATGTTCTTTCACACATATCTGCAGTATCTTCATTCAAGATGTTCTCAGCAGTGAGACTCCCCTTTCTGCATCCATGTTGCCATACAAAAGTGCAAGTTCAGCCATCACAATTTTCATAACAGTAGGGTATTTCTTTCCTCCAGAGGTATGTCTTCTCAAAAAATTGACACCAGTAAAAGTTGACTGGGTTCTTGTCACTGCATGGTTTTTCTTCTTCTACAGTCAATAGCTTCTGGTCATCAATCAGTGCTTGTTTACTGTACTCAACCGGAAGAACTGCAGCTAGTTCCGTTATGTTTTTGTGTGATATTTCTTTCACTATCTTTGCAGGATGCAAACATCAGAGACACCAAACACAGTAATACCCACAAAAAAGTCTTTTCTAAAATATATATACAAGCAAACACAGTGATTTCTAGCTTGCATAGAAATTTTGGATCTTTCATGTGTGCGTAGCTTCTTGAGGTACAGTATTCACTTTCTCTAGTATCAAACAATGTTTTCCAAGTAATACTTATCACAAAATGCTTCCAGACCCAGTTGAACATCACTAACAGAAACTAGTTCGTGAGCATTTGGACAGGGCTTGTGAGCTCTTTATAGATTAGATACATGAAAGCAATGCCAGCTATGACGTGCCAAACCACACACAAGCTGGATGTGTGCGCTGCAGCCGGCCTGTCTTAGATTTGCCTGGTCTTTCTTGGAAGTATGTGGTACAGTGCAACATTTAATTGAATATTGTGGTGTGGCATTTTTCAGTTGGCACAACTCTTTTCAGTTCAACAGAACCATGGTATAAGTGTTGTTTACCATTTGCTATTTGTTCTTGGTATGAAAGACGTTCACATGTCCAGTGGCCGTTTGCACAGAAAGGGGCAATCCATCAATGAATCATCAGATGCCTTTAAAAATCAATGGGAATGAAAGAAGAGAAGTGTGAGAATTCTCAATATCAATTATACAGTCACATAATCAACGGGTACTGCAAATGTGCCATGAAATGACATTACAGTAACATGAAGAAAGAGTTTGAAGATTTAATTGACAGTGAGCGGGTAAAAAATTACAATGCTCAACAACGGTACTTGTAGTTCTGTACATCAAGAAACACTTTGTGCTAAATTTGCAGGCATGGAGCACATGAATAGTGAAATTTCTGAAGTTGCACACAGTATTCCACTGTCAGCTGCAACAGTTTGTGATGGAATTGAATGAAGAGTATGGAGACTTTGTATACTACTGCAGAGTACACTGGTTAAGTCAAGGGGCATGCCTGGAACTACTGTCCAATTTAAAACACTTGATGAATTTATGAAGGAAAAAGGAATGCAGAAATGCAAATTAGAACACCTGGAATGGATTGCAGACCTCACATTTTATGTGGACTTTATGCACATTGAACACAGTAAGGAATTTCAAGGTGAGAAACAAGTTATTTCTGATTCGATGGAGATGCAATTGAAAAAAGAAAATCACATTGTAGAAGGGGCAAACTCTTATGAATAAAGACCAGTTCTCTAAGCCCGCTGGTGTTAAAGGAAACATGAGATCTGAAGAATTTATTATGGCCTTGGAAGCATTACAAGGATAGTTTTTAAACATTTTGAGGACTCTGCCAATCTTACATCTGTTTTCATGATCATTTGCCATTTCAGTTGAAAGTGCCCCAATGCATGTGTGAATGTAACTAATTGATGCACTATAATTCCTGTTTTAAACACAAATCCTTTTATGTTAAAACTGTCGAGGATGTTGTCAACATCATTTGCCTCAGATAGAGTTGCCATGTCTATAATGAGGTTGCAAAAGTGCTACATCAATATGTGTGAAAGAACTTTTTTGATTGTGAAACTAAATAAGTCATGGTTACGTGGCAATCTAAGTGCAAAAATCTGTGAAATTTTCTGCATCAGTCTGAATGCTAATAATGTATGTTTTTGAGTGGGGTCTGCCTTTAGCAAACACTATTTTGTTTTTGTCCCAGACATGCTAATGTTTGTAGCTGATAAAAATAAAAAAAAATTAAATAATACTGAATACTTGTTTCGTTTGTGATCCATGTTGGTGAGAAAAATGAAATCATGTTGAACGCTATATGACTGAACTGCCAGCTACACATGGTGTGAGACTCTTTAATGCAAGGGTGGCCAAGAATTTGCCTTACAAACCAAAGTGTGCAGCCAGGCTGCACACTTTGGTTTGTAAAGCAAATTCTTGGTCACCCTTGCGTTAAAGAGTCTCCCTGCTGATAGAAGCCAATGAATCTTGAAGATGTATGAAAACTTGTACAAGCAAACAATTTCTTTTTAGCAGTTTTGTCTTTTAAGAGTTTAATGATGTTCTTGGATTTCAAAGAACCTCTCAGCTTTCTTTTTCTTGGCGTATAAACTGAAGAAAGTACTTTTCAAGAGCTGACCATTGTTCTTAAAAGTCTCAGCCCAGCTGGTTCTAACATCTGACATCTATAGGAAACAAGTTTCCTAAACCAATGTCCTGGAAGTTTCATATCTGACTGTATTTTCTTCAAAATTTTACCTTTAAGATGCTTGGCAAAAGAAAAAAAGTTATAGAGAAACGTGATCATGTCTGAAGCAATTTCATCAAAGTCAGCCAGTTCTCATCTTCAAGCTGTCATAAAAGAGGATACAAAAAATAATTGTGTCCTCTATAAAATCTGCCAGGTAGCTATCCACATAATGATAAAAAAAGGAAAGGAATAAAATGATCTCTAACGACACAGGTTGCAAGCATCTCCCATCATGTTGTCAACAATACTGAAGGCAATAGTAGATATCTTCCAACAATTGGTACATCTTTTACTTTGTTGAAACGTAATTACAGTGTATTTAATCATCTTCGGAAAATTTCATAACACACTTCTTGTGACAAATTATTTAATTTTTCGTATAAATTTGTTATTTTCAAATTTTGACCTCCGTGGTATAAATATGTGATCTTTTACATTTTTTTGCTTCTGTTGGGATTTGTCAAATGCGTTCACATTTTCAATGAGTTTATATTACTTAGATAACAGTCCCAATACAGAGATCAAGAATCACTCTCTGGTGCACAAGATTACTCACAATCTAATTTTTCAATCCATCTCCCTCATAAAAAAATATTTTATTGGTCACAAACCTTTTTTCATATCATAAATCTTTGTTTAAAAAAGCCATAGTATAAAACTTGACCTTACAGACAAAAATTGGAAAACAGACTAACCCTGACTGATCTGAAAAATACTGCTTTTTATGAATCACATCATCTCAGCCTTCCCAACTATCACACATGAAGATATTTTATTTCAGAATCTTCTTCAGACTGAGATGAAAGTGACACTGTATTGGTTTTTCTAAGAAAACACAGAAGTGTCCACATAAAATGAATTTCATACAGTAGCACACACCTTTAAATGAGAGAATGCAGAAGTTCCTTGTGATCTAGCTGCCGGATGTTCAATCTTGCAATGTTTCCAGTTATTTGTATCGCTGTGGTTTATGAAGTCTGTTGCAAAAGAAAGAAGCTTTTATATGACTCTAAAGAAAAGTGACCACTTCTTTCTCACATGACTATTTGGAAAGACATAACTTGTGAAGAATTCCATCTTTTCCTCACACCATACCCTCCTTTTGCCTTGCATAAAGAAGCTGTCACTACATGAGTGTTGGCCAGGAGTTTCTCCTCTAATGATGTCAATTTATGGAGATGTGGTGTTGAAAGACTGATTTCATTTGATTCTTGATTTACTGCATTTTGCTGACAGTACCTTGTCTACTGGTGGAGACCGACTTTTCAAAGTAATTTATTGATGAAATATTTCAGACCTAAAACGTGTTATACCCATTTAATAAATTATGTATTGATGAATATTTTCTTTAAATTCCATCATCATGATTCAGATACAAAAATATACCAGAAAAACTTGGAATGACAACACAACACACTCACTTCAACAGAAATTGCCTAAAAATAATGTCATTCCAAATTATGTCAAACTGCAAAGATCCACCTGATGATGGAAGTTTTTTAAAATGTGTTGTGGAAATAAACTGGTAACAGTAAAGTTGTTTCATTCAGTATCAGTGACAACCAAAAATAGTCACATTCTAAGAAAATTTGCTTTTGTTCAATAGAAGATTAGTCTTCAGGCACAACACTCCTCATAAGAAAAGCAGATTTAGAATAATGCTGGTCATGTTATGTGATTCTGGAATTGGTTGTGTACTGGATTTCATTGTTTATACAGAAGCTGCCAGTGACATCCAAGAATATGATCTTCATAAAGGACATACTGTTTGTGTGAATGATTCATATTCCATTCCAGCATTATTATTTAGTTGCATGACAGTATTATGTGTGTAACACTGTTCGCAAAAACAGGTGTGATGTGCCGAGAATGAAAGAACAGCTGAAGGAAGATCAGTTCAGATTGTCTGATATTTTACTTGCCATCAAATGGTGTGATAAGACAGAAGTTTGGATCCTCACAACTTGCAGGACACGACTTTCTGAGTAACAAAAACTCTGACCACAAAACCATAGGAAGGCCCAGAAATCGAAATGTGCTCTTGCCTACCATGAGCCAATGGGGCTAGAGGAAAGAGGCTGAATATGATCGTAAGTTTGATCAAATCTGCTCAAAACATTTTTTTTGTCTTTTAGACATATCAGTCTTAAACATGCACATAATACACAAACTTAAGACCAGAACAAATGGTTCAGTGCACATAGTTCTACCTGTTTTGTAAGCCAAATTTTGGTGGTGTATTAACACAGAAAAAAGAAAAAGTGTCATAGAAACCTGTCATTAGATGCATCACCCCTTTGGTTAACGCAACACCACTTTCCAAGTTCAGTCTATAATACTAAATCATGTCAGACAATGGAAACTCCAGATTGGAATATCAACAGTATAAGGGAAAGGATAGACTGCTAATTAATTTAAAGATGGCACACTGAGTTGCGGGCAAGTACAACTATGCTGTGCTACAGATTTGTTTTCCTTCAAAGGAGTAGTAGCCATGGGCACTTGAAAATCACCTTCCTCTGCTAACCTTTTCATTGTCTATCCAGAGGAGACCTTCCTAGCCTCCCAAAACACCAAACCCCTAGTCTGGCTCAGGTTCATTCAGGATATCTTCATGATCTGGACTCAGGGCCAAGACACCCCATCTTCGTTCCTTCACAACCTCAATACTTTATCTCCCATTTGCTTCACGATGTCCTCCTCAACTCTGTGTGCTATCTTCCTAGATGTTGACCTGCTCCTCTCTGATGGCTTCATCCACACCTCTGTCCATATTAAACCCACCAGCCACTGACAGTACCTGCATTTTGACAGTTGTCATCTCTTTCACACCAAAAAATCCCTCCCATGCAGCCAGGGCACCTAAGATGGCATATCTGCAGTGACAAAAAACTCTCTTGCTCTGTATGCTGAGGATCTCATGAAGGCCTTCATAGACAGGCACTATCCTCCAGACCTAGTCAGCAAACATATCTCCCACGAGATTTCCCCTCACACCACCAATCCTTCCACGACCCCCAAGGACAGCCACAAAGGAGTGTCCCGTTTATCACCCCAGACTGGAACAACTGTTCCATATCCTTCACCAGAGCTTTGATTACCTATCATCATGCTCTGAAATGATGGCCGTCCTACCTGAGATACTTCCCACCCCTCCTAAAGTGGTCCCCATCGCCCACCCAACCTCCACATCATCCTAATCCATCCTTATGCCACTCCCAATCCCAATCCCAACCCCTTGCCACAAGGATCACATCCCTGTGGAAGATGCAGGTGCAAAACCAGCCCAATCCACCCACCCAGCACTTCCTATTCCAGTCCTGTCACAGGTTTATCCTACTCCATCAGGGACTGGGCCAATTGTGAAAGCAGTCCTGTCATTTAACAGCTCTGCTGCAATCATTGCACAGCTTTATATATTGGTATCACTACCAAGCAGCTGTCCACCAGGATGAATGGCCACAGCTAAATTGCTGCCAAGATCAAAGTAGACCAAACTGTGGCACAACATGCAGCCGAACATCATACATTTGATTTCAATGACTCCATCACTACCTGAGCCATCTTTGATTTTAATGGCTGCTTCATACCTGAGCCATCTGGATCCTCCCCTCCACCACCAGCTTTTCTGAACTGCACCGACGGGAGTTATCCTTACAACACGTTCTCTGTTCCCGGCTTCAACCTACAGCAACTACTGTCCCCAAACCCTCCAGCCAACAGTTTCCACCCCCTCTGCCCTATCATCTCCTCCTCCTTCTTGTATACCACCCTGTTTATTTGCCGCACTCTGCCAACACGTTTGCCCATCTTCCCTCCTTTTTCCCCACCATCCTGCCCCACAACCTCCTGACGCTGTGCCTGCAGGCATTCTTAGGCCATGCACATTCCACCAGACGGTGTTCATATCTCTCTCTCTCTCTCTCTCTCTCTCTCTCTCTCTCTCTCTCTCCCTTACTTGCTTGTGTGTATGAGTGTGTGTGTGTCTCTTTTACTGATGAAGGCTGCGGTTAATGTGTCCTTACAGTAAGTAGCACTCTGTCTTTTCCTACATTGTTAAAACACACACATACATTCATTCACACAAGCAAGTACACCTCATGCACACATGACCACCATCTCCAGCAGCTCTGTCCAGTCCAAGCTGCTGGACATGGCAGTCATGCGTGCCTGAGGTGTGCTTGCTTATGTGAATCAATGCACGTATGTTTCCTTTTCGGAAGAAGGCTTTGGCCAAAAGCTAGTGTGTAAGTGTCTTTTAGTTGTGCCTGTCTGCAACTCAATGTGTCATTTTTACAGTGAGTAGGAATCTATCTTTTTCCTTATATTGTCGACACTTACTCATATGTATGAAACAAAAAAAAATTGGAAAGGTACTATTTTCGCATGCAAAATAAATGATGTGGGATACTTTGGGCACTGCTCACTGCTTTACAATGGGCGCACGCACGCACACACACACACACACACACACACACACACAAATAGCTATACAGTATTATCAATACAGATATAATGTAACCCACCCAATTAAAGTTTCAATTCCTTCATTCCTTTATTTCTTCCTTTTCAGAACAGAGATGTACCAACACTTTGTCACTTATGTTACATAAAACTAATTCTGTTTTTAATGTGAAACATAATAATACACAATAACTCATAGTTACAAAACAACCAACAGACATGTAAATAAAAATTTCTGTTTTCCAGCCGCATCGAATGGTTAAAATTTCAACCATTTGACATGGTTGGAAAACCGAGAACATTTTATTGAATGTTACCACTGCGAGACTCAGCATTCCTACAACAGTTGTGTCCAGTCTCCTGTCGTGTGTGATTGCCTACACAATACTTCTTTCTCAAGCAAAGCTCATCAAGACTATTCCATAACACATGATGCCATGCTGCACGGTGATCACTGGTGTAAAGGGCTAAATAGGAATTAAACTAGGCATGCTCAGATCCATGAATCCCAGAAAAACTTAAAATTTCTTGTAGAATACTGTGATTCATCCAATTTGATTCCTTTGATAAGTCATAGTAGATACAAACTAGTACCACTTTATCATTTAAAAGTTTTTTTTTGTATTCAGTGAAAATATAAATAGTCGTGCCAACAGAGCTGTTCCTTTGAAACTGGGATTAACAAGGTATTTCACTGCAGCACCAATGGATAACAACTCTAGAATACATAACCCTCTCAAAAATTTTAGGAAATGATGTACAAAATGCAGCAGTTGCTGACATCAGTGGAAAGCAGTTGCTGACATCAGTGGAATCACCTTTCTTATAGATAGGTCTAACAATGGAATAATTATATATCTAAAAACAAAGATGATGTGACTTACCAAATGAAAGCGCTGGCAGGTCAACAGACACACAAACAAACACTAACATACACACAAAATTCAAGCTTTCGCAACAAACTGTTGCCTCATCAGGAAAGAGGGAAGGAGAGGGAAAGACGAAAGGATGTGGGTTTTAAGGGAGAGGGTAAGGAGTCATTCCAATCCCGGGAGCGGAAAGACTTACCTTAGGGGGAAAAAAGGATGGGTATACACTCGCACACACACACATATCCATCCACACATATACAGACACAAGCAGACATATTTAAAGACAAAGAGTTTGGGCAGAGATGTCAGTCGAGGCAGAAGTGCAGAGGCAAAGATGTTGTTGAATGACAGGTGAGGTATGAGTGGCGGCAACTTGAAATGAGCGGAGATTGAGGCCTGGTGGATAACGGGAAGAGAGGATATATTGAAGAGCAAGTTCCCATCTCCGGAGTTCGGATAGGTTGGTGTTAGTGGGAAGTATCCAGATACCCCGGATGGTGTAACACTGTGCCAAGATGTGCTGGCCGTGCACCAAGGCATGTTTAGCCACAGGGTGATCCTCATTACCAACAAACACTGTCTGCCGGTGTCCATTCATGCGAATGGACAGTTTGTTGCTGGTCATTCCCACATAGAAAGCATCACAGTGTAGGCAGGTCAGTTGGTAGATCACGTGGGTGCTTTCACACATGGCTCTGCCTTTGATCGTGTACACCTTCCGGGTTACAGGACTGGAGAAAGTGGTGGTGGGTGGGTGCATGGGACAGGTTTTACACCGGGGACGGTTACAAGGGTAGGAGCCAGAGGGTAGGGAAGGTGGTTTGGGGATTTCATAGGGATGAACTAAGAGATTACGAAGCTTAGGTGGACGGAGGAAAGACACTCTTGGTGGAGTGGGGAAAGACACTCTTGGTGGAGTGGGGAGGATTTCATGAAGGATGGATCTCATTTCAGGGCAGGATTTGAGGAAGTCGTATCCCTGCTGGAGAGCCACATTCAGAATCTGATCCAGTCCCGGAAAGTATCATGTCACAAGTGGGGCACTTTTGTGGTTCTTCTGTGGGAGGTTCTGGGTTTGAGAGGATGAGGAAGTGGCTCTGGTTATTTGTTTCTGTACCAGGTCGGGAGGGTAGTTGCGGGATGCGAAAGTTGTTGTCAGGTTGTTGGTGTAATGCTTCAGGGATTCCGGACTGGAGCAGATTCGTTTGCCACGAAGACCTAGGCTGTAGGGAAGGGACCGTTTGATGTGGAATGGGTGGCAGCTGTCGTAATGGAGGTACTGTTGCTTGTTGGTGGGTTTGGTGTGGACGGACGTGTGAAGCTGGCCATTGGACAGGTGGAGGTCAACATCAAGGAAAGTGGCATGGGATTTGGAGTAGGACGAGGTGAATCTGATGGAACCAAAGGAGTTGAGGTTGGAGAGGAAATTCTGGAGTTCTTCTTCACTGTGAGTCCAGATCATGAAGATGTCATCAATAAATCTGCACCAAACTTTGGGTTGGCAGGCCTGGGTAACCAAGAAGGCTTCCTCTAAGCGACCCATGAATAGGTTGACGTACGAAGGGGCCATCCTGGTGCCCATGGCTGTTCCCTTTAATTGTTGGTATGTCTGGCCTTCAAAAGTGAAGAAGTTGTGGGTCAGGATGAAGCTGGCTAAGGTAATGAGGAAAGAGGTTTTAGATAGGGTGGCAGGTGATCGGCGTGAAAGGAAGTGCTCCATCGCAGCGAGGCCCTGGACGTGCGGGATATTTGTGTATAAGGAAGTGGCATCAATGGTTACAAGGATGGTTTCTGGGGGTAACGGATTGGGTAAGGATTCCAGGCATTCGAGAAAGTGGTTGGTGTCTTTGATGAAGGATGGGAGACTGCACGTAATGGGTTGAAGGTGTTGATCTACGTAGGCAGAGGTACGTTCTGTGGGGCTTGGTAACCAGCTACAATGGGGCGGCCGGGATGATTGGGTTTGTGAATTTTAGGAAGAAGGTAGAAGGTAGGGGTGCGGGGTGTCGGTGGGGTCAGGAGGTTGATGGAGTCGGGTGAAAGGTTTCGTAGGGGGCCTAAGGTTCTGAGGATTCCTTGAAGCTCCACCTGGACATCAGGAATGGGATTACCTTGGCAAACTTTGTATGTGGTGTTGTCTGAAAGCTGACGCAGTCCCTCAGCCACATACTCCCGACGATCAAGTACCACGGTCGTGGAACCCTTGTCCGCCGGAAGAATGATGATGCACGGGTCAGCCTTCAGATCACGGATAGCCTGGGCTTCAGCAGTGGTGATGTTGGGAGTAGGATTAAGGTTTTTTAAGAAGGATTGAGAGGCAAGGCTGGAAGTCAGAAATTCCTGGAAGGTTTGGAGAGGGTGATTTTGAGGAAGAGGAGGTGGGTCCCGCTGTGACGGAGGACGGAACTGTTCCAGGCAGAGTTCAATTTGGATAGTGTCTTGGGGAGTTGGATCATTTGGGGTAGGATTAGGATCATTTTTC